>NC_092226.1:26084501-26232001 GCF_036320965.1 Panulirus ornatus | reverse complement strand
GATGGGTGATTATTGGTGCATATGCACCTGGGCATGAGAAGAAAGATCATGAGAGGCAAGTGTTTTGGGAGCTAAATGTGTGTTAGTGGTTTTGATGCACAAGACCGGGTTATAGTGATGGGTGATTTGAATGCAAAAGTGAGTAATGTGGCAGTTAAGGGAATAATTGGTATACATGGGGTGTTCAGTGTTGTAAATGGAAATGGTGAAGAGCTTGTAGATTTATGTGCTGAAAAAGGACTGGTGATTGGGAATACCTGGTTATAAAGCGAGATATACATAAGTATACGTATGTAAGTAGGAGAGATGGCCAGAGAGCGTTATTGGATTACGTGTTAATTGACAGGTGCGCGAAAGAGAGACTTTTGGATGTTAATGTGATGAGAGGTGCAACTGGAGGGATGTCTGATCATTATCTTGTGGAGGCTAAGGTGAAGATTTGTATGGGTTTTCAGAAAAGAAGAGTGAATGTTGGGGTGAAGAGGGTGGTGAGAGTAAGTGAGCTTGGGAAGGAGACTTGTGTGAGGAAGTACCAGGAGAGACTGAGTACAGAATGGAAAAAGGTGAGAACAATGGAAGTAAGGGGAGTAGGGGAGGAATGGGATGTATTTAGGAAATCAGTGATGGATTGCGCAAAAGATGCTTGTGGCATGAGAAGCGTGGGAGGTGGGTTGATTAGAAAGGGTAGTGAGTGGTGGGATGAAGAAGTAAGATTATTAGTGAATGAGAAGAGAGAGGCATTTGGACGATTTTTGCAGGGAAAAAATGCAATTGAGTGGGAGATGTATAAAAGAAAGAGACAGGAGGTCAAGAGAAAGGTGCAAGAGGTGAAAAAGAGGGCAAATGAGAGTTGAGGTGAGAGAGTATCATTAAATTTTAGGGAGAATAAAAAGATGTTCTGGAAGGAGGTAAATAAAGTGCGTAAGACAAGGGAGCAAATGGGAACTTTAGTGAAGGGCACTAATGGGGAGGTGATAACAAGTAGTGGTGACGTGAGAGGAGATGGAGTGAGTATTTTGAAGGTTTGTTGAATGTGTTTGATGATAGAGTGGCAGATATAGGGTGCTTTGGTCGAGGTGGTGTGCAAAGTGAGAGGATTAGGGAAAATGATTTGGTAAACAGAGAAGAGGTAGTAAAAGCTTTGCGGAAGATGAAAGCTAGCAAGGCAGCAGGTTTGGATGGTATTGCAGTGGAATCTATTACAAAAGGGGGTGACTGTATTGTTGACTGGTAGGTAAAGTTATTTAATGTATGTATGACTCATGGTGAGGTGCCTGAGGATTGGCGGAATGCGTGCATAGTGCCACTGTACAAAGGCAAAGGGGATAAGAGTGAGTGCTCAAATTACAGAGGTATAAGTTTGTTGAGTATTCCTGGTCAATTATATGGGAGGGTATTGATTGAGAAGGTGAAGGCATGTACAGAGCATCAGATTGGGGAGGAGCAGTGTGGTTTCAGAAGTGGTAGAGGATGTGTGGATCAGGTGTTTGCTTTGAAGAATGTATGTGAGAAATACTTAGAAAAGCAAATGGATTTGTATGTAGCATTTATGGATCTGGAGAAGGCATATGATAGAGTTGATAGAGATGCTCTGTGGAAGGTATTAAGAATATATGGTGTGGGAGGAAAGTTGTTAGAAGCAGTGAAAAGTTTTTATCGAGGATGTAAGGCATGTGTACGTGTAGGAAGAGAGGAAAGTGATTGGTTCTCAGTGAATGTAGGTTTGCGGCAGGGGTGTGTGATGTCTCCATGGTTGTTTAATTTGTTTATGGATGGGGTTGTTAGGGAGGTAAATGCAAGAGTTTTGGAAAGAGGGGCAAGTATGAAGTCTGTTGGGGATGAGAGAGCTTGGGAAGTGAGTCAGTTGTTGTTCGCTGATGATACAGCGCTGGTGGCTGATTCATGTGAGAAACTGCAGAAGCTGGTGACTGAGTTTGGAAAAGTGTGTGGAAGAAGAAAGTTAAGAGTAAATGTGAATAAGAGCAAGGGTATTAGGTACAGTAGGGTTGAGGGTCAAGTCAATTGGGAGGTGAGTTTGAATGGAGAAAAACTGGAGGAAGTGAAGTGTTTTAGATATCTGGGAGTGGATCTGGCAGCGGATGGAACCATGGAAGCGGAAGTGGATCATAGGGTGGGGGAGGGGGCGAAAATCCTGGGGGCCTTGAAGAATGTGTGGAAGTCGAGAACATTATCTCGGAAAGCAAAAATGGGTATGTTTGAAGGAATAGTGGTTGTATGGTTGCGAGGCGTGGGCTATGGATAGAGTTGCGCGCAGGAGGATGGAGGTGCTGGAAATGAGATGTTTGAGGACAATGTGTGGTGTGAGGTGGTTTGATCGAGTGAGTAACGTAAGGGTAAGAGAGATGTGTGGAAATAAAAAGAGCGTGGTTGAGAGAGCAGAAGAAGGTGTTTTGAAGTGGTTTGGGCACATGGAGAGGATGAGTGAGGAAAGATTGACCAAGAGGATATATGTGTCGGAGGTGGAGGGAACAAGGAGAAGAGGGAGACCAAATTGGAGGTGGAAAGATGGAATGAAAAAGATTTTGTGTGATCGGGGCCTGAACATGCAGGAGGGTGAAAGGAGGGCAAGGAATAGAGTGAATTGGAGCGATGTGGTATACCGGGGTTGACGTGCTGTCAGTGGATTGAAGCAGGGCATGTGAAGCGTCTGGGGTAAACCATGGAAAGCTGTGTAGGTATGTATATTTGCGTGTGAGGACGTATGTATATACATGTGTATGGGGGGAGTTGGGCCATTTCTTTCGTCTGTTTCCTTGCGCTACCTCGCAAACGCGGGAGACAGCGACAAAGTATAATAAATATAAATAAATAAATATATATATATATATATATATATATATATATATATATATATATATATATATATATATATATGTATATATATATATATATATATATATATATATATATATATATATATATATATATATATATATATATATATTATGCACCTAGAAGAGTGAATGTTGGGGTGAAGAGGGTGGTGAGAGTAAGTGAGCTTGGGAAGGAGACTTGTGTGAGGAAGTACCAGGAGAGACTGAGTATAGAATGGAAAAAGGTGAGAACAATGGAAGTAAGGGGAGTGGGGGAGGAATGGGATGTATTTAGGGAATCAGTGATGGATTGCGCAAAAGATGCTTGTGGCATGAGAAGAGTGGGAGGTGGGTTGATTAGAAAGGGTAGTGAGTGGTGGGATGAAGAAGTAAGATTATTAGTGAATGAGAAGAGAGAGGCATTTGGACGATTTTTGCAGGGAAAAAATGCAATTGAGTGGGAGACGTATAAAAGAAAGAGAAAGGAGGTCAAGAGAAAGGTGCAAGAGGTGAAAAAAAGGGCAAATGAGAGTTGGGGTGAGAGAGTATCATTAAATTTTAGGGAGAATAAAAAGATGTTCTGGAAGGAGGTAAATAAAGTGCGTAAGACAAGGGAGCAAATGGGAACTTCAGTGAAGGGCGCAAATAGGGAGGTGATAACAAGTAGTGGTGATGTGAGAAGGAGATGGAGTGAGTATTTTGAAGGTTTGTTGAATGTGTTTGATGATAGAGTGGCAGATATAGGGTGTTTTGGTCGAGGTGGTGTGCAAAGTGCGAGGGTTAGGGAAAATGATTTGGTAAACAGAAAAGAGGTAGTAAAAGCTTTGCAGAAGATGAAAGCCGGCAAGGCAGCAGGTTTGGATGGTATTGCAGTGGAATTTATTAAAAATGGGGGTGACTGTATTGTTGACTGGTTGGTAAGGTTATTTAATGTATGTATGACTCATGGTGAGGTGCCTGAGGATTGGCGGAATGCGTGCATAGTGCCATTGTACAAAGGCAAAGGGGATAAGAGTGAGTGCTCAAATTACAGAGGTATAAGTTTGTTGAGTATTCCTGGCAAATTGTATGGGAGGGTATTGATTGAGAGGGTGAAGGCATGTACAGAGCATCAGATTGGGGAAGAGCAGTGTGGTTTCAGAAGTGGTAGAGGATGTGTGGATCAGGTGTTTGCTTTGAAGAATGTATGTGAGAAATACTTGGAAAAGCAAATGGATTTGTATGTAGTATTTATGGATCTGGAGAAGGCATATGATAGACTTGATAGAGATGCTCTGTGGAAGGTATTAAGAATATATGGTGTGGGAGGCAAGTTGTTAGAAGCAGTGAAAAGTTTTTATCGAGGATGTAAGGCATGTGTACGTGTAGGAAGAGAGGAAAGTGATTGGTTCTCAGTGAATGTAGGTTTGCGGCAGGGGTGTGTGATGTCTCCATGGTTGTTTAATTTGTTTATGGATGGGGTTGTTAGGGAGGTGAATGCAAGAGTTTTGGAAAGAGGGGCAAGTATGAAGTCTGTTGGGGATGAGAGAGCTTGGGAAGTGAGTCAGTTGTTGTTCGCTGATGATACAGCGCTGGTGGCTGATTCATGTGAGAAACTGCAGAAGCTGGTGACTGAGTTTGGTAAAGTGTGTGAAAGAAGAAAGTTAAGAGTAAATGTGAATAAGAGCAAGGTTATTAGGTACAGTAGGGTTGAGGGTCAAGTCAATTGGGAGGTGAGTTTGAATGGAGAAAAACTGGAGGAAGTGAAGTGTTTTAGATATCTGGGAGTGGATCTGGCAGCGGATGGAAACATGGAAGCGGAAGTGGATCATAGGGTGGGGGAGGGGGCGAGAATTCTGGGAGCCTTGAAGAATGTGTGGAAGTCGAGAACATTATCTCGGAAAGCAAAAATGGGTATGTTTGAAGGAATAGTGGTTCCAACAATGTTGTATGGTTGCGAGGCGTGGACTATGGATAGAGTTGTGCGCAGGAGGATGGATGTGCTGGAAATGAGATGTTTGAGGACAATGTGTGGTGTGAGGTGGTTTGATCGAGTAAGTAACGTAAGGGTAAGAGAGATGTGTGGAAATAAAAAGAGCGTGGTTGAGAGAGCAGAAGAGGGTGTTTTGAAATGGTTTGGTCAAATGGAGAGAATGAGTGAGGAAAGATTGACCAAGAGGATATATGTGTCGGAGGTGGAGGGAACGAGAAGAGGGAGACCAAATTGGAGGTGGAAAGATGGAGTGAAAAAGATTTTGTGTGATCGGGGCCTGAACATGCAGGAGGGTGAAAGGAGGGCAAGGAATAGAGTGAATTGGAGCGATGTGGTATACCGGGGTTGACGTGCTGTCAGTGGATTGAATCAAGGCATGTGAAGCGTCTGGGGTAAACCATGGAAAGCTGTGTAGGTATGTATATTTGCGTGTGTGGACGTATGTATATACATGTGTATGGGGGGGGTTGGGCCATTTCTTTCGTCTGTTTCCTTGCGCTACCTCGCAAACGCGGGAGACAGCGACAAAGTATAATAAATAAATATATATATTATTTTTTTTTATTATACTTTGTCGCTGTCTCCCGCGTTTGTGAGGTAGCGCAAGGAAACAGACGAAAGAAATGGCCCAACCCCCCCCCCCCACATACACATGTATATACATACGTCCACACACGCAAATATATATACCTACACAGCTTTCCATGGTTTACCCCAGACGCTTCACATGCCTTGCTTCAATCCACTGACAGCACGTCAACCCCGGTATACCACATCGCTCCAATTCACTCTATTCCTTGCCCTCCTTTCACCCTCCTGCATGTTCAGGCCCCGATCACACAAAATCTTTTTCACTCCATCTTTCCACTCCAATTTGGTCTCCCTCTTCTCCTCGTTCCCTCCACCTCCGACACATATATCCTCTTGGTCAATCTTTCCCCACTCATTCTCTCCATGTGCCCAAACCATTTCAAAACACCCTCTTCTGCTCTCTCAACCACGCTCTTTTTATTTCCACACATCTCTCTTACCCTTACGTTACTCACTCGATCAAACCACCTCACACCACACATTGTCCTCAAACATCTCATTTCCAGCACATCCATCCTCCTGCGCACAACTCTATCCATAGCCCACGCCTCGCAACCATACAACATTGTTGGAACCACTATTCCTTCAAACATACCCATTTTTGCTTTCCGAGATAATGTTCTCGACTTCCACACATTCTTCAAGGCCCCCAGAATCTTCGCCCCCTCCCCCACCCTATGATCCACTTCCGCTTCCATGGTTCCATCTGCTGCCAGATCCACTCCTAGATATCTAAAACACTTCACTTCCTCCAGTTTTTCTCCATTCAAACTCACCTCCCAACTGACTTGACCCTCAACCCTACTGTACCTAATAACCTTGCTCTTATTCACATTTACTCTTAACTTTCTTCTTCCACACACTTTACCAAACTCAGTCACCAGCTTCTGCAGTTTCTCACATGAATCAGCCACCAGCGCTGTATCATCAGCGAACAACAACTGACTCACTTCCCAAGCTCTCTCATCCCCAACAGACTTCATACTTGCCCCTCTTTCCAAAACTCTTGCATTTACCTCCCTAACAACCCCATCCATAACAAATTAAACAACCATGGAGACATCACACACCCCTGCCGCAAACCTACATTCACTGAGAACCAATCACTTTCCTCTCTTCCTACACGTACACATGCCTTACATCCTTGATAAAAACTTTTCACTGCTTCTAACAACTTTCCTCCCACACCATATATTCTTAATACCTTCCACAGAGCATCTCTATCAAGTCTATCATATGCCTTCTCCAGATCCATAAATGCTACATACAAATCCATATGCTTTTCTAAGTATTTCTCACATACATTCTTCAAAGCAAACACCTGATCCACACATCCTCTACCACTTCTGAAACCACACTGCTCTTCCCCAATCTGATGCTCTGTACATGCCTTCACCCTCTCAATCAATACCCTCCCATATAATTTACCAGGAATACTCAACAAACTTATACCTCTGTAATTTGAGCACTCTCCTTTATCCCCTTTGCCTTTGTACAATGGCACTATGCACGCATTCCGCCAATCCTCAGGCACCTCACCATGAGTCATACATACATCAAATAGCCTTACCAACCAGTCAACAATACAGTCACCCCCTTTTTTAATAAATTCCACTGCAATACCATCCAAACCTGCTGCCTTGCCGGCTTATATATATATATATATATATATATATATATATATATATATATATATATATATATACACGTGTGTGTGTGTGAGAGTGGGATGGCTGAAAATCCTCCCATCCAGTTTTTACTTTTCCGAAAGGGGGATCAGTAAAGGGGCCACGTGAGGATTTTCTCTCTTAGGCTCATTCCTCTGTTCTTAATGCTACCTTGGTAAAGCGGGAAATGGCAAATATGTACGAAAAAAATGTGTAGTGTGTGTCAGAGGTTTAGAAGAGGAGAAGCAGGAGACCAAATTAGAGGTGGAAGGATGGCGTGAAAAAGATTTTGAGCGATTGAGGCCTGAACATAAAAGAGGGTGCAAGGCGTGCAAGGAATAGAGTGAATTGGAACGATGTGGTATACTGGGGTGGACGTGTTGTCAATGGATTGAACCAGGGCATGTGAAGCATGTGCGGTATACTATAGAAAGGTCTGTGGGGCCTGGATGTGGAAAGGGAGCTGTGGTTTCAGTGCATTACACATGACAGCTAGAGACTGAGTGTGAACGAATGTGGCCATTTTTGTCTTTTCCTGGCACTACGTCACTGGAGGGGTGGAGGAAGGGGCGATGCTATTTCATGTGTGGCGGGATGGCGACAGGAATGGATGAAGGCAGCAAGTATGAATAAGTACATGCATATATATGCATATGTCTGGGTATGTATATGTATGTATACTTTGAAATGTATATGTATGTATATGTGCGTGTACGGGCGTTTATGTATAAATTTGTGTATGTGGGTGGTTGGGCCATTCTTCATGTGTTTCTATGCGCTACCTTGCAGACGTGGGAAACAGCGGTTAAGGATAATAATAATAATAATAATAATAATTATAATAATAATAATAATAATATAATAATAATAATAATAACTTATTTATCATTTTATCGTATTTAATCACTGTTTCCCGCATCAGCAAGGAAGTGCCAGGAAACAGATGAAGAATGGCCCATCCACTCATATACACACATAAATACATAAACGCCCATACAGGTACATATATATATCAACTTATATATATATACACATACAAAGACATATACATATATACACATGTACACATTCATACCTACTTGCCTTCATCCATTCCTGGCTCTAACTCGTCCCACAGAAAACAAAATCACTACCCCCTGCTACAGTGAAGTAGGACCACGAAAAAAAGACAAAAAAGGTCACATTTCTTCACACTCAGTCTCTAGCTGTCATGTGTGTGCATATGAATGTATATGAACGTGTATGTCTGCGTATGCATATATGCACATATATGAATGGATGGGTCTTTCTTCGTCTGTTACCTGGCACTACCCTGCTGACAGGGGAAAGAGTGATAGTGGAGAAAGAATACTTCCCACATATTCCCTACGTGTCAAAGAGGATGTCTAAAAGGGGTGGGATAGGGTTGTTGGAAATCCTCCTCTTCAGTTTGCACTTTTTCAGAAGAAGGAACAGAGAAGGGGGCCAAGGGAGGATTTTCCCGCTAAAGCTCAGTCCTCTGTTCTTGATATGACCTTGCTAACCTGGGAAATGGTGAACATGTATGGGGTGTGTGTGTGTGTGTGTGTGTGTGTGTGTGTGTGTGTGTGTGTGTGTGTGTGTGTGAAAAACTAATAATAATAAAGTTACATAATGTGAAGGTAATGGAAGAATCCACTAGTGCTGATGACAACGCTGCTGTATGCATCCTCATTTTTCTCAGTATGCTTATTTGTTCACTATATATGACTTCTCTTTGCGCAAGGTGTTCGTTAAACATAACCCCCCACTCCCCATTAATAAATCAAAGAATGGGTGTACCAAAACATCAATCAATTGCAAGGGAATAAATAGCATCATTGTGTGGAAATAATGAATATATATATGAGAGGGTTAGGGAGAATGATTTGGTAAACAGAGAAGTAGTAGTAAAAGCTTTACAGAATATGAAAGCTGGCAAGGCAGCAGGTTTGGATGGTATTGCAGTGGAATTTATTAAAAAAGGGGATGATTGTATTGTTGAATGGTTCGTAAGATCATTCAATGTATGTAGAGGTGGAGGGAACAAGGAGAAGTGGGAGACCAAATTGGAGGTGGAAAGATGGAGTGAAAAAGATTTTGAGTGATCGGGGCCTGAACATGCAGGAGGGTGAAAGGCGTGAAAGGAGTAGACTGAACTGAAACGATGTGGTATACCAGGGCCGTCATGCTGTCGATGTATTGAACCAGGGCATGTGAAGCGTCTGGGGTAAACCATGGAAAGTTCTGTGGGGCCTGGCTGAGGAAAGGGAGCTGTGGTTTCGGTGCATTATACATGACAGCTGGAGACTGAGTGTGAATGAATGTGGCCTTTGTTTCTTTTCCTAGCGCTACCTCACGCACATGCGGGGGGAGGGGGTTGGTATTTCATTATGTGGAGGGGTGGCGATAGGAATGAATAAGGGCACACAGTATGAATTATGTAAATGTGGATATATGTATATGTCTTTGTGTGTATATATATGTATACGTTGAGATGTATAGGTACGTATATGTGCGTGTGTGGACATGTATGTATACACATGTGCATGTGGGTGGGTTGGGCCATTCTTTCGTCTGTTTCCTTGCGCTACCTCGCTAATGCAGGAGACAGCGACAAAGTATAATAAATAAATTAAAAATGTATGAGTACAGTATATCAAATGTGCACATATTGAGTCATATGGCTAAGGATACATAGCATGGCTGGCAGATCCAGCAGTGGCGACAGCCTTGACTCCTAAGAAAAAATATTCACATATGCACTCTGTAACACACGTGAGTACAGATCTACCAAACTGTCAAGTACATTAAGTGTTTTTTTTATTTTTTTTTTTGAAAAGTCCCACTGTGAAGGTACACATGATATGGGACCACTGCAGTCAAAGGGTTAAGGAATAAATGTTCAGAGTCTTCAAAATAGAAGCTACAAGTTGAATTTGTGTCTATTTTGCTATAAAGTATATCTAAAATGGAAACCAGAAAGTGTCACTCACACACATCTAGGAAGAACAGCTTCACATGGATACACGTCTAGTAGGATACAATTTAGTACTAAGTTGGGAGGGCAGTTGTTTTGTTTAACACCTGTCGAATCACTACAAGAGCAGTTGTTTAATGTATGACAGGTTATTGATGAGTGTATGTGTTTAATGTCACATTTGTAGGAGGAGAGGAATGCTTAGTATAGACTGATGAATCATGAGGCTGGGATACACTCTTCTTTTCTAGTTGTACGTTGGTTATAGTTTGGTTTGGGTGGGAGGAGTCTATGGCTGTTACAAAGAACCAGGTTCTATGCACAATGAAATGAGATTGTGTTAGAAGTGTTTTTTTTATTATCATTATTATGCAGGTGTGAGTGTATGTTGTTGCTGGGCAGTCAATGTTTTGTGTGGTTTGCTGTTTTGTTATGTTTGCTTTTGACAAGGCATATGAGGATCAGTTTAGTGCAGAATATATGAACTGTTTGTTGGGGATACTAAAGGATGCTTTACCTTGTCCAGAACTAGTGCTGATAAGTGTTCTGAGCATAACTAATATATCTAACACCTTTATGTTAATGTTTATGGTGTGGGGAAACAAATTTCATAAGTGTTTCACATGTGATACCTTGTATGGGTTGAGGTTCTGGTGTGAGTGGGTGGAAGTATTATGAGAGAATGCAGATGGGATTTGTTTCTTTCTTGGGCTTCATGGATGACTGCTGACTTCCATGTGGGGGCAAACATTCTGTTTTGAGTGAGTCAATGTTCTACCTATGAATGGAGACAGTTTATAAACTTTCAATGAAGAAAGTATAAACTTTGGGAGATGAGGCTTAACTTATATACTACATCCTCCTCATAATGTATGTTTGACCAATAACTAATGCACTGCTGAATAGCCAACAGTAGAGTGCTAATGTCAAAGTTTACAAACCTGATCCAAATCGAAGTCATCCAAATCTGAATCGTCAAAAAATACCAAAGGCTTGACATCCAACAGCCTTTTCGTAAATGATGGTGTTCTGCCTACTGTGTTACAACACTCTGAAAATATATAGTACAACTACTGTGAATGCAATGCTAAAACCTCCACACAAACAGTAAATACATTATGAACTTTGGCCAGAACAGGCAATCAAACAATTCTCTAAAAGTATGCACATTACATTATAATATAATGCCTGTGGCCAAAGGGTATAACTCAATTCTGAATATATCATTTTCTACTTCCTGAAAATGTATGAAGTAATACAGGTAGTCAGTATGATATACACTGATCATACCTTTCTTTAACTATACATTTCTCCTTATCTGAATTAAATATCTCACCCTAGAACCAAATTATAAGGGTTTGCTTTTACAAACCATGAAAATTGGTTCAAGACAAAAACCATGCATGGCTGGCAGTGTGTTATCATATTATGGTGAGTATGTAGCAAATCAATCCTCTCTTATCAAAGCCTCACTATAGGCTAACCATTCTGGAAGATGAAAGATGCCATAATGACTTTTTTTTTTGTTTTCATCAACAGAAAAATCCTTTCTAATAAAATTCTAAATTATTTTGACTGAAGACTGTAATTTACACACTGACAAACAATACTAGCAACTGGAACCACTGCAGTTATCAACTTAAAAGTTTTTGATTATTCTAACACATTTCCTCAATTTCACGTTGTCAGACACATACAACTCCAGTATCTTAACAGTGATGTAGTAAGCCTACTAATAATTCACATAGAATGTAAAATAAATACTCAACACAATTCAAATATTACTTATTTTTTAGCAAGCAATCAGCAGTGTGAAACCAAATAAAAAAAGAGGGTGGGCTCTCAGCAGAACCCTCTCATAACCCTTGCTCTTCTTACAATTCTGCCTCTTTTTCCATTAATTTCACCAAAATTTGCTTTTCTGATGAACATTTTCTATTTTGATAACACCTGACAAGTACCTCTCTCATTCAAATTTTTCTACTTTTCTCAGATTCAACAGCCAAATGATATTTCATTAGTCCCTTTCATATTTCCATGTATAATCTTAGCTAAATCTCCATTTCAAAGAACAATTATCATTACTATAATTGACTGCTGTTTCCTGGGACAGCAGAGCAGCACCAGAAAACAGGCGAATAAAGACAGATCCACTCAAACACATTCACACACACACACATATATATTTTATCATTTATTTCATTGTACTTAATCACCGTCTCCTGTGTTAGCAAGGTAGTGCAAGGAAACACAAAAGAATGGCAAAACCCACCCTACATACACATGTATATACTTAAACACCCACACACGGACATATACATACCTATACATTTCAAAGTATACATACATATACATACAAAGACACATACATACATACAATGTACATATTCAAACGTGCTGCCTTTATCCATTCCAATGCCACCCCACCACACGATGTAGCATTCCCCCTTAGGAAAAAAAAAGAAAAAAGAAGACACAATTGTTCACACTCAGTCTTTAGCTCTCATGCGTAATGCACCAAAACTACAGCTCCCCTTCCACATCCAAGCCCCACAAAACTTTCTATGGTTTACCCCAGACGTTTCACATGCCCTGGTTCAATCCACTGACATCATGTCCACCCTGGTATACCACACCATTCCAATTCACTCTATTACTTACACAGCTTTCACTCTCCTGTATCTTCAGGCCCCGATCGCTCAAAATCTTTTTAACTATATTCCTTCCACCTCAAATTTGGTCTCCCGCTTCTCCTCATTCCCTCCAACTCTGACACATATATCCTCTTTGTCAATCTTTCCTCACTCTTTCTCTCCATGTGATCAAATCATTTCAATACACCCTCTTCTGCTCTCTCAACCAGTCTTTTTATTTCAACACATCTCTCTTACCCTTTCATTACTTACTCGATCAAACCACCTCATACCGCATATTGTCCTCAAACTTTTCATTTTCAACACATCCACCCTCCTCCACACAACCCTATCTATAGCCCATGCCTCGCAACCATATAACATTGTTGGAACCATTATTCCTTCAAACATAGCCATTTTTGCTTTCCAAGATAACGTTCTTGATTTCCACACATTTTCAACACTCCCAGAACTTTTGCCCCCTTCCCCACCCTATGATTCACTTGGGCTTCCATGGTTCCATCCACTACCAAATCCACTCCCAGATATCTAAAACACTTCACTTCCTCCAGTTTTCCTCCATTCAAACTTACCTCTCAATCGACCTGACCCTCAACCCTACTGTACCTAATAACGTTGCTCTTATTCACATTTACTCTTAACTTTCTTCTTTCACACACTTTACCAAACTCAGTCACCAGCTTCTGCAGTTTTTCACATGAATCAGCCACCAGCGCTGTATCATCAGCGAACAACAACTGACTCACTTCCCAAGCTCTCTCATCCACAACAGACTTCATACTTGCCCCTCTTTCCAAAACTCTTGCATTCACCTCCCTAACAACTCCATCCACAAACAAATTAAACAACCATGGAGACATCACACACCCCTGTCGCAAACCTACATTCACTGAGAACCAATCACTTTCCTCTCTTCCTTACATCCTCGATAAAAACTTTTCACTGCTTCTAACAACTTGCCTCCCACACCATATATTCTTAATACCTTCCACAGCGCATCTCTATCATATGCCTTCTCCAGATCCATAAATGCTACATACAAATCCATTTGCTTTTCTAAGTATTTCTCACATACATTCTTCAAAGCAAACACCTGATCCACACATCCTCTACCTCTTCTGAAACCACACTGCGATTCTCCAATCTGATGCTCTGTACATGCTTTCACCCTCTCAATCAATACCCTCCCATATAACTTCCCAGGAATACTCATCAAACTTATACCTCTGTAATTTGAGCACTCACTCTTATCCCCTTTGCCTTTGTACAATGGCACTATGCACGCATTCCGCCAATCCTCAGGCACCTCACCATGAGTCATGCATACATCAAATAACCTTACCAACCAGTCAACAATACAGTCATCCCCTTTTATAACATATTCCACTGCAAAACCATCCAAACCAGCTGCCTTGCTGGCTTTCATCTTCTGCAAAGCTTTTACTACCTCTTCTCTGTTTACCAAATCATTTTCCCTAACCCTCTCACTTTGCACACCACCTCGACCAAAACACCCTATATCTGCCATTCTATCATCAAACACATTCAACAAACCTTCAAAATACTCACTCCATCTCCTTCTCACATCACCACTACTTGTTATCACCTCCCCATTTGCGCCCTTCACTGAAGTTCCCATTCGCTCCCTTGTCTTACGCACTTTATTTACCTCCTTCCAAAACATCTTTTTATTCTCCCTTAAATTTAATGATACTCTCTCACCCCAACTCTCATTTGCCCTCTTTTTTCACCTCTTAAACCTTTCTCTTGACCTCCTGCCTCTTTCTTTTATACATTTCCCACTCATTTGCATTCTTTCCCTGCAAAAATCGTCCAAATGCCTCTCTCTTCTCTTTCACTAATAATCTTACTTCTTCATCCCACCACTCACTACCCTTTCCAATTAACCCACCTCACAGGCTTCTCATGCCACAAGCATCTTTTGCGCAATCCATCACTGCTTCCCTAAATACATCCCATTCCTCCCCCACTCCCCTTACCTCCTTTGTTCTCACCTTTTTCCATTTTGTACTCAGTCTCTCCTGGTACTTCCTCACACAAGTCTCCTTCCCAAGCTCACTTACTCTCACCACTCTCTTCACCCCAACATTCTCTCTTCTTTTCTGAAAACCCCTACAAATCTTCACCTTCGCCTCCACAAGATAATGATCAGACATCCCTCCAGTTGCACCTCTCAGCACATTAACATTCAAAAGTCTCTTTTGCGCGCCTATCAATTAACACGTAATCCAATAACGCTTTCTGGCCATCTCTCCTACTTACATACGTATACTTATGTATATCTCGCTTTTTAAACCAGGTATTCCCAATCACCAGTCCTTTTTCAGCACATAAATCTACATGCTCTTCACCATTTCCATTTACAACACTGAACACCCCATGTATACCAATTATTCCCTCAACTGCCACATTACTCACCTTTGCATTCAAATCACCCATCACTATAACCCGGTCTTGTGCATCAAAACCACTAACACATTCATTCAGCTGCTCCCAAAACACTTGCCTCTCATGATCTTTCTTCTCATGCCCAGGTGCATATGCACCAATAATCACCCATCTCTCTCCATCAACTTTCAGTTTTACCCATATTAATCGAGAATTTACTTTCTTACACTCTATCACATACTCCAGTTTCAGGAGTCGTGCTACTCCTTCCCTTGCTCTTGTCCTCTCACTAACTCCAGACTTTACTCCCAAGACATTCCCAAACCACTCTTCCCCTTTACCCTTGAGCTTCGTTTCAGTCAGAGCCAAAACATCCAGGTTCCTTTCCTCAAACATACTACCTATCTCTCCTTTTTTCTCATCTTGGTTACATCCACACACATTTAGATACCCCAATCTGAGCCTTCGAGGAGGATGAGCACTCCCCGCATGACTCCTTCTTCTGTTTCCCTTTTTAGAAAGTTAAAATACAAGGAGGGGAGGGTTTCTAGCCCCTCGCTCCCGTCCCCTTTAGTCGCCTTCTACGACACGTGAGGAATGCATGGGAAGTATTCTTTCTCCCCTATCCCCAGGGATAAATATTAATATTAGTAGGTAATGCTTTTCCTTTTCACAAATCCAGGAACAACTGAATTAACTCCGATCTATATCTAAATCAAAAACTGCAAAATCAAACTGGTAAATACATGCACTAAAGCAAACAGATATTAGTATTCACTTACCTGAACTTTCCTTGCCATAGTGACTGTCAGCACAGCTGCAAGACTTTATTGATCTCTCTGACTCTGATTTACAACCAAGCCTTCCTTCAGGTGTAACAACTGCAGAATCTGAAGAGCACTGTATATCCTGACTAAGTGTTGCATTATTTACCTTCAGTTTGTGTGGTTTCCTATATTCATTTTTCATCACAGGACTTTTTTCATCTTTTGTTAAAAGTTTATTCACATACTCAACATGAGCATCACCCTGATAATGGTCATCAACTGAATTAAAAAGCTGTGGAGAACAGGTTTCTTTATGATACACAGATGCCTCATCTTTAATCTGTGAATCATCAGGATATGTGGCATCAAATTTTAAGCTTTTCCTTGGTAACGATATTTCTAAAACATTATCATGGCTCCTTTTCCCCTTTCCATTACTTTCTGGAGTACTATTTTGAGAAGTTTTCTCATTTATCTCTTTCTCTAATAAAACTTTAAGAGGCGATACACTAGATTTAGAACTGACGTCAATATATCTGAACTTATAAAATTCTTCAACACAAGATCCTAAAGTTCCATCAATTTTCTCATCTTTGTCTTCACTTTCACCTGTTTTTGATTCTTCCACATTTAATAAAAGGGATTCTGTACTTTTTGCTAGATGATGCACTGTGTCAGGTACTGCTTTCATCACAACCTGAGAGTTATAACCATTCTGAGTATCATCAACTTTACAAAGAGTTGGGGCACTAACAAAATAACCATTACTTATATTTCTCTGTTTGCTAAATGTGTTGGTATCAGACATTTCAGAAGGGAAAGCATTTCTTGAGCTTGTTGCCTGAGTTGAAGTGAAAGGAAACCCACCTGATGGAATTACAAGGTCTCCTTCATTAATGTCTGAGTCATTAGAGTGGCGAGCATGTAGACCACCTATTACACTAGTATTAAATTCATCTATGCATGAACCATAATTTTCTTGTGAGGTGAAATTCTCAACATTTTTGCTGCAATCTTCAAATGAATTTTGAGATACAGAATTAATGAAAAGAGTATTTCTGGTAGTCAGCTCTGACTCTGGATCAACTAAAGTCAAGTTTAAAGATTCATTTGTTTGATTAGGATTTAGGGAACTACCAAAACTCACAGAGTCATATGAACTTGTTTCATCAGGTTTCAGAGTATGCAATGTTTTTGAGGAGACCCCAGTTTCATTTAAGCTGAAAATCAATATTTCACAGTAAGAAAATCAATACAAACAAAAAACATATACACTTCTTTTCTCAAATAATACAAACATTGTTTGTCTTCAAATAAAGGAATCAGCATCAAATTTTTTCATACACTTGTCTTCAAACTTTCTAACCTGTATGGTTTCACTGGAGGATTTGCCTTCATGCTTTCTACAAACTGGCACAGATCAGACAATGCCATAGAGAAATTCAAGTGATGAACAATCTTATTTCGTACCCACTTTGAAAGGCTGCGAGTGTACTTATTTTGCTGCATTCCATTTGATAAACAGCCTTGCTGGTAACGCTCATCAACCAATATAATAGCACCCCAGTCAAAACGATGTCGAATGCATCGTCCAAGTGCTTGATTTATGGCTCTGAAAATCATACATAAATTTCACTAAAATTATGAGACTTATTTGTTCCCAAGCTTTACAGAGCTAACTACATTAAATTCACTTCATTCTCAATAACATTATCATTAGCATCTCATATGACATTTGTGAATTTCAATTTGCAAAAAAGCATTATCTTCCATTTTCTGTAACGCTGATGCAAATTGTCTGAAATCTATTCATAAACTATAAACTAAAGACACCTATGAAAAATGGTAAATACTACCACTGGCTTTATAGCAGATGATGAAATATGGGGGTATGACAGTCACAAAAACTGTTTCTTATAATGAGGAATTATAACAGAAGAGTGGAAGTATCTACACTTCCCATCCTGCTCTGAATAAGTGAAAAAGTAAACATAACAGACACATGTACAGCACTACAAACATATTACAAAATTTGGACATACTGAGAAAATGAGTGAGGAAAGGTTGACAAAGAGGATATATGTGTCAGAGGTGGAAGGAACAAGAAGTGGGAGACCAAACTGGAGGTGGATGGATGGAGTGAAAAAGACTTTGAGCGATAGGGGCCTGAACGTATAGGAGGGTGAAAGGCATGCACACAATAGAGGGAACTGGAATAATGTGGTATACTGGGGACAATGTGCTGTCAATGGACTGAACCAAGAAAGGTGAAATGCCCAGGATAAACCAAAGAAAGGTCTGCAGAGCCTGGATGTGGGTAGGGAGCTGTGGTTTCGCAGCATTACACATGACAGCTAAGGAATGAGGGTGAGTGGATGTGGTCTTTTTTGTTTGTTTCCTGGTGCTACCTCGCTGATGCAGGGGGTAGCAGTGCTGTTTCCTCTGGGACAGGGTGGCGTTGAGAATGGATGAGGGCAAACAAGTATGAATAAGTATATGTGTATAGATGTATGTGTATGTATATATAGATATCTATATCTTATTTATTATATCTGATTGCCATTTACTGCGTCAGCAAGATGGCACCAGGAAACAGGAAGAACGGCCCATCCACTCATATTTATATATTTACTTATCATACTTTGTGCTGTCTCCCTCGTTAGCGAGGTATAGCACAAGGAAACAGACGAAAGGACAGCCCAACCCACCCACATACACATGTAAATAAATAAACACCTACACATGCACATATACATACCTATACATTTCAACGTATTACATGACAGCTAGAGACTGAGTCTGAACGAATGGGGCCTTTGGTGTCTTTTCCTAGCGCTACCTCGAATACATGAGGGGGGAGGGGGTTGTTATTCCATGTGTGGTGAGGTGGCGATGGGAACAAATAAAGGCAGACAGTATGAATTATGTACATGTGTATATATGTATATGTCTGTGTGTGGATATATATGTGTACATTGAGATGTATAGGTATGTATATTTGCGTGTGTGGACGTGTATGTATATACATGTGTATGTGGGCGGGTTGGGCCATTCTTTCGTCTGTTTCCTTGCACTACCTCGCTAACGTGGGAGACAGCGACAAAGCAAAATAAACAAATAAAAAACATACATATACATACACAGACATGAACATATATACACATGTACATATTCATACATGCTGCCTTCATTCAGTCCTGCCGCCTATTCACCACACATGAAATGGCACTCCCCTCCCCCAAGTGTGCGCGAGGCAGCGCTAGGAAAAGCTGTCATATGTAATGCACCAAAACCACAACTCCCTTTCCACATCCAGGCCCACATCCCTGGCGATTAGGGGGAAATAGTACTTCCCACACATTCCTCATGTGTCATAGAAGGTGACTAAAGGGGACGGGAGCGGGGGACTAGAAACCCTCCCCTCCTTGTATTTTAACTTTCTAAAAGAGGAAACAGAAGGAGTCACACAGGGAGTGCTCATCCTCCTCAAAGGCTCACATTGGGGTGTCTAGATGTGTGTGGATGTAACCAAGATGAGAAAAAAAGAGAGATAGGTAGTATGTTTGAGGAAAGGAACCTGGATGTTTTGGCTCTGAGTGAAACGAAGCTCAAGAGTAAAGGGGAAGAGTGGTTTGAGAATGTCTTGGGAGTAAAGTCAGGGGTTAGTGAGAGAACAAGAGCAAGGGAAGGAGTAGCACTACTCCTGAAACAGGAGTGGTGGGAATATGTGATAAAGTGTACGAAAATAAACTCTAGATTGATATGGGTAAAACTGAAAGTGGATGGAGAAAGATGGGTGATTATTGGTGCATATGCACCTGGGCATGACAAAAAAGATCATGAGAGGCAAGTGTTTTGGGAGCAGCTGAGTGAGTGTGTTAATAGTTTTGATGCATGAGACCGGGTTATAGAGATGGGTGATTTGAATGCAAAGGTGAGTAATGTGGCAGTTCAGGGAGTAATTTGTGTACATGGGGTGTTCAGTGTTGTAAATGGAAATGGTGAAGAGCTTGTAGATTTACGTGCTGAAAAAGGACTGGTGACTGGGAATACTTGGTTTAAAAAGAGAGATATACATAAGTATATGTATACAAGTAGGAGAAATGGCCAGAGAGTGTTATTGGATTACATGTTAATTGATAGGCGTGTGAAAGAGAGACTTTTGGATTTTAATGTGCTGACAGGTGCAACTGGAGGGATGTCTGATCATTATCTTGTGGAGGTGAAGGTGAAGATTTGTAGAGGTTTTCAGAAAAGAAGAGAGAATGTTGGGGTGAAGAGAGTGGTGAGAGTAAGTGAGCTTGGGAAGGAGACTTGTGTGAGGAAGTACCAGGAGAGACTGAGTACAGAATGGTAAAAGGTGAGAACAAAGGAGGTAAGGGGAATGGGGGAGGAATGAGATGTATTTAGGGAAGCAGTGATGGCTTGCGCAAAAGATGCTTGTGGCATGAGAAGCGTGGGAGGTGGGCAGATTAGAAAGGGTGTGAGTGGTGGGATGAAGAAGTAAGATTATTAGTGAAAGAGAAGAGAGAGGCATTTAAACGATTTTTGCAGGGAAATAATGCAAACGACTAGGAGATGTATAAAAGAATGAGGCAGGAGGTCAAGAGAAAGGTGCAAGAGGTGAAAAAGAGGGCAAATGAGAGTCGGGATGACAGAGTATCATTGAATTTTAGGGAGAATAGAAAGATGTTTTGGAAAGAGGTAAATAAAGTGCGTAAGACAAGGGAACAAATGGGAACGTCAGTGAAGGGGGGTAATGGGGAGGTGATAACAAGTAGTGGTGACGAGGAGATGGAGTGAGTATTCTGAAGGTTTGTTGAATGTGTTTGATGATAGAATGGCAGATATAGGGTGTTTTGGTCGAGGTGGTGTGCAAAGTGAGAGAGTTAGGAGGAGAATGATTTGGTAAACAGAGTACAGGTAGGAAAAGCTTTGCGGAAGATGAAAGCCGGCAAGGCAGCGGGTTTGGATGGTATTGCAGTGGAATCTATTACAAAAAGGGGATGACTGTATTGTTGACTGGTTGGTAAGGTTATTCAATGTATGTATGACTCATGGTGAGGTGCTTGAGGATTGGCGGAATGCTTGCATAGTGCCATTGTACAAAGGCAAAGGGGATAAAAGTGAGTACTCAAATTACAGAGGTATAAATTTGTTGAGTATTCCTGGGTAGTTATATGGGAGGGTATTGATTGAGAGGGTCAAGGAATGTACAGAGCACCACACCACATATTGTCCTCAAACATCTCATTTCCAGCACATCCACCCTCCTCCACACAACTCTATCCATAGCCCACGCCTCGCAACCATATAACATTGTTGGAACCACTATTCCTTCAAACATACCCATTTTTGCTTTCGAGATAATGTTCTCGACTTCCACACATTCTTCAAAGCTTCCAGAATTTTCGCCCCCTCCCCCACCCTATGATTCACTTCTGCTTCCATTGTTCCATCTGCTGCCAAATCCACTCCCAGATATCTAAAACACTTCACTTCCTCCAGTTTTCTCCATTGAAACTTATCTCCCAATTGACTTGACCCTCAACCCTACTGTACCTAATAACCTTGCTCTTATTCACATTTACTCTTAACTTTCTTCTTTCACACACTTTACCAAACTCAGTCACCAGCTTCTGCAGTTTCTTACATGAATCAGCCACCAGCGCTGTATCATCAGCGAACAACAACTGACTCACCTCCCAAGCTCTCTCATCCACAACAGACTGCATACTTGCCCCTCTTTCCAAAACTTATGCATTCACCTCCCTAACAACCCCATCCATAAACAAATTAAACATGGAAACATCATACACCCCTGTCGCAAACCTATATTCACTGAGAACCAATTGCTTTCCTCTCTTCCTACTCGTACACATGCCTTACATCCTCGATATCAACTCTATCATATGCCTTCTCCTGATCCATACATACATACAAATCCATTTGCTTTTCTAAGTATTTCTCACAAACATTCTTCAAAGCAAACACCTGATCCACACATCCTCTACCACTTCTGAAACCACACTACTCTTCCCCAGTCTGATACTCTGTACATGCCTTCACCCTCTCAATCAATACCCTCCCATATAATTTACCAGGAATACTCAACAAACTTATACCTCTGTAATTTGAGCACTCACCTTTGTCCCCTTTGCTTTTGTACAATGGCACTATGCAAGCATTCTGCCAATCCTCAGGCACCTCACCATGAGTCATACATACATTAAATAACCTTACCAACCAGTCAACAATACAGTCACCCCTTTTTTAATAAATTCCACTGGAATACCATCCAAACCTGCTGCCTTGCCGGCTTTCACCTTCCGCAAAGCTTTTACTACCTCTTCCCTGTTTACCAAATCATTTTCCCTAACCCTCTCACTTTGCACGCCACCTCAACCAAAACCCCCTATATCTGCCACTCTATCATCAAACACATTCAACAAACCTTCAAAAAACTCACTCCATCTCTTCTCACATCACCACTACTTGTTATCACCTCCCCATTAACCCCCTTCACTGAGGTTCCCATTGATTCCCTTGTCTTACGCACTTCATTTACCTCCCTCCAAAACATCTTTTTATTCTCCCTAAAATTTAATGATACTCTCTCATCCCAACTCTCATTTGCCCTCTTTTTCACCTCTTGCACCTTTCTCTTGACCTCCTGCCTCTTTCTATCTCCCACTCATTTGCATTATTTCCCTGAAAAAATCATCCAAATGCCTCTCTCTTCTCTTTCACTAATAATCTTACTTCTTCATCCCACCACTCACTACAATTTCTAATCTCTCCACCTCCCATGCTTCTCATGCCACAAGCATCTTTTGTACAAGGCATCACTGCTCCCCTAAATACATCCCTTTCCTACCCCATTCCCCTTACTTCCATTGTTCTCACCTTTTTCCATTCTGTACTCAGTCTCTCCTGGTACTTCCTCACACAAGTTTCCTTCCCAAGCTCGCATACTCTCACCACTCTCTTCACCCCAACATTCTCTCATCTTTTCTGAAAACCTCTACAAATCTTCACCTTCGCCTCCACAAGATAATGGTCAGACATCCCTCCAGTTGCACCTCTCAGCACATTAACATCTAAAATTCTCTCTTTCACGCGCCTAACAATTAACACATAATCCAATAACGCTCTCTGGCCATCTCTCCTACTTACATACGTATACTTATGTATATCTCTCTTTTCAAACCAAGTATTCCCAATCACCAGTCCTTTTTCAGCACATAAATCTACAAGCTCTTCACCATTTCCATTTACAACACTGAACACCCCATGTATACCAATTATTCCCTCAACTGCCACATGACTCACCTTTGCATTCAAATCACCCATCACTATAACCCAGTCTCATGCATCAAAATTACTAACACACTCACTCAGCTGCTCCCAAAACACTTGCCTCTCATGATCTTTCTTCTCATGCCCAGGTGCACATGCACCAATAATCACCCATCTCTCTCCATCAACTTTCAGTTTTACCCATATCAATCTAGAGTTTACTTTCTTACACTCTATCACATACTCCCACAACTCCTGTTTCAGCAGTAGTGCTACTCCTTCCCTTGCTCTTGTCCTCTCACTAACTCTAGACTTTACTCCCAAGACATTCCCAAACCACTCTTCCCCTTTACCCTTGAGCTTCGTTTCACTCAGAGCCAAAACATCCAGGTTCCTTTCCTCAAACATACTACCTATCTCTCCTTTTTTCTCATCTTGGTTACATCCACACACATTTAGACACCCCAATGTGAGCCTTCAAGGAGGATGAGCACTCCCCGCGAGACTTCTGTTTCCCCTTTTAGAAAGTTAAAATACAAGGAGGGGAGGGTTTCTAGCCCCCTTGCTCCCGTCCCCTTTAGTCGCCTTCTACGACACATGAGGAATGCGTGGGAAGTATTCTTTCTCCCCTATCCCTTGGGATATATATATATATATTTTTTTTGCTTTGTCGCTGTCTCCCGCGTTTGCGAGGTAACGCAAGGAAACAGACGAAAGAAATGTTTCCTTGCGCTACCTCGCAAACGCGAATGACAGCGGCAAAAAAAAAAAATATATATATATACATATATATATATATATATATATATATATATATATATATATATATATGTAGGTTTGCGGCAGGGGTGTGTGATGTCTCCATCGTTGTTTAATTTCTTTATGGATGGGGTTGTTAGGGAGGTGAATGCAAGAGTTTTGGAAAGAGGAGCAAGTATGAAGTCTGTTGTGGATGAGAGAGCTTGGGAAGTGAGTCAGTTGTTGTTCGCTGATGATACAGTGCTGGTGGCTGATTCATGTGAGAAACTGCAGAAGCTGGTGACTGAGTTTGGTAAAGTGTGTGAAAGAAGAAAGTTAAGAGTAAATGTGAATAAGAGCAAGGTTATTAGGTACAGTAGGGTTGAGGGTCAAGTCAATTGGGAAGTGAGTTTGAATGGAGAAAAACTGGAGGAAGTGAAGTGTTTTAGATATCTGGGAGTGGATCTGTCAGCGGATGGAACCATGGAAGCGGAAGTGGATCATAGGGTGGGGGAGGGGGCGAAAATTTTGGGAGCCTTGAAAAATGTGTGGAAGTCGAGAACATTATCTCGGAAAGCAAAAATGGGTATGTTTGAAGGAATAGTGGTTCCAACAATGTTGTATGGTTGCGAGGCGTGGGCTATGGATAGAGTTGTACGCAGGAGGATGGATGTGCTGGAAATGAGATGTTTGAGGACAATGTGTGGTGTGAGGTGGTTTGATCGAGTAAGTAACGTAAGGGTAAGAGAGATGTGTGGAAATAAAAAGAGCGTGGTTGAGAGAGCAGAAGAGGGTGTTTTGAAATGGTTTGGGCACATGGAGAGAATGAGTGAGGAAAGATTGATCAAGAGGATATATGTGTTGGAGGTGGAGGGAACGAGGAGAAGAGGGAGACCAAATTGGAGGTGGAAAGATGGAGTGAAAAAGATTTTGTGTGATCGGGGCCTGAACATGCAGGAGGGTGAAAGGAGGGCAAGGAATAGAGTGAATTGGAGCGATGTGGTATACAGGGGTTGACGTGCTGTCAGTGGATTGAATCAAGGCATGTGAAGCGTCTGGGGTAAACCATGGAAAGCTGTGTAGGTATGTATATTTGCGTGTGTGGACGTGTGTATGTACATGTGTATGGGGGGGGGGGGTTGGGCCATTTCTTTCGTCTGTTTCCTTGCGCTACCTCGCAAACGCGGGAGACAGCGACAATAAAAAAAAAAAAAAAAAAAAAAAATATATATATATATATATATATATATATATATATATATATATATATACACTGCAGAAGATGATGACTGAGAAGATAATGACTGAGTTTGGTAAAGTGTGTGAAAGAAGAAAGTTAAGAGTAAATGTGAATAAGAGCAAGGTTATTAGGTACTGTAGGGTTGAGGGTCAAGTCAATTGGGAGGTAAGTTTGAATGGAGAAAAACTGGAGGAAGTAAAGTGTTTTAGATATCTGGGAGTGGATCTGGCAGCGGATGGAATCATGGAAGCGGAAGTGAATCATAAGGTGGGGGAGGGGGCGAAAATCCTGGGAGCCTTGAAGAATGTGTGGAAGTCGAGAACATTATCTCAGAGAGCAAAAATGGGTATGTTTGAAGGAATAGTGGTTCCAACAACGTTGTATGGTTGCGAGGCTTGGGCTATGAATAGAGTTATGCGCAGGATGGTGGATGTGTTGGATATGAGATGTTTGAGGACAATATGTGGTGTGAGGTGGTTTGATCAAGTAAGTAATGTAAGGGTAAGAGGGATGTGTGGAAATAAAAAGAGCGTGGTTGAGAGAGCAGAAAAGGGTGTTTTGAAATGGTTTGGGCACATGGAGAGAATGAGTGAGGAAAGACTGACCAAGAGGATATATGTGTCGGAGGTGGAGGGAACGAGGAGAAGTGGGAGACCAAATTGGAGGTGGAAAGATAGAGTGAAAAAGATTTTGTGTGATCGGGGCCGTAACAAGCAGGGGGGTGAAAGGCGGGCAATTGGATCGATGTGGTATACCGGGGTCAACGTGCTGTCAATGGATTGAATCAGGGCATGTAAAAGATCTGGGGTAAACCATGGAAAGTTCTGTGGGGCCTGGATGTGGAAAGGGAGCTGTGGTTTTGGGCATTATTACATGACAGCTGGAGACTGAGTGTGAACGAATGGGGCCTTTGTTGTCTTTTTGCGGTACCTCGCACACATGAGGGGGGGAGGGGGATGTTGTTCCATGTGTGGCGAGGTGGCGATGGGAATAAATAAAGGCAGATAGTATGAATTATGTACATGGGTATATATGTATATGTCTGTGTTTGTATATATATATGTGTACACTGAGATGTATAGGTATGTATATTTGCGTGTGTGAACGTGTATGTATATACATGTGTATGGGGGTGGGTTGGGCCATTTCTTTCGTCTGTTTCCTTGCGCTACCTCGCAAACACGGGAGACACCGACAAAGCAAAATAATAATAGTAAAAAAAAATATACACACATAAACACATATATATAATGGAAAGAATCACAATTTTGCACGTGATCAAGTATATTCCTGTGAGTCCAATGGGAAAATGAAACACAATAAGTTCCCAAGTGCACTTTCATGTAATAATAACATCATCAGGGGAGATACAAGAAAGAAATATAACAGTCAGTTGGTATAGAACAAAGAGATGTAGCTAGGACGTCGCTTGGTAAAAAAGTGATTGTCCAAGACAGACAATGAACGTATCATAAGCTTATTATGTGGACAAGAAGGTGAAATGTTTACAAATTTCATCAGCAATAAAGTTATTCAACTTGTACAGACCATCACTAATATTAAGATTATAATCCTTTGTGTATTTATTAATAGAAGATTCAATGATATTTCTCGTGGTACTGGAGTTTGAGTTAATATCTGAGATGGAATTACTCCAATCGATACAATGATCATAGTTTTTAACGTGATTTAACAAGAACAGGACAAGAATATCAAAAAGCCATGGAGACATCACACAGCCCTGCCTTACACCTACATGTATCCCAAAACATTCACTCAACTCTCCATCCACTCTTACTTTGTACAGAAGGCTTTCACATCATCCAACAATTGTCCCCTTATACCATAAATCCTTAACACAACCCACAAACCATTCCATGCCATGCTTTCTTAAGATCTATAAAAGCTGCATACAACTTCTTGCCTTTTGCTAAATACTTTTGCATGGTCATCCTTCCTACAAAAATCTGATCCACACATCCCCTACCTTTACTAACACTCCCTTGCTCTTCACTTACTCTGCATTCAGTCACTTTCATCCTTCTATCAATCAATATTCTTGTATACACTTTTCCTGGTATACTTAACAGACTTATTTCCCTTTAAATGCTGCATACATCGTAAGCACCTCTTCCTTTGAATAAGGGAACAATAATAGCTTTCACCCAATCCTCAGGCACAATCTTCTGTTTCCATGCTAAATTACATATAAGCTGCATCCACTCTATCACACTTTCTCCTTCATACTTCAACCATAATCCCACCCACTCCAGGTGCCTTTCCTACCTTCAGCCTCATTACTGCCCTTCTTACCTCCCTCTTTGCTATAGGCCCTTGCACTTGTATCTCTTCCTTCCCTCCTCCATACCCATGCATGTAACAACTGCTGCTTCCCCTTCTCCCACATTCATCAGTTCTTCAAAATACCCTTTCTATCTTCCTTTCATTTCCTCCTTTTTATTCAACAATTCCCCTTCCTTACTTGTTACATCAACATTTCCACTTTTCATCTACCTCTTTCCTTATTACCTCCCAGTATAGTTTATTATCATCCTGAAACTTTTCACTTAACTTTCTTCCAAATTTTTCATCTACTCTTTCTTTGCTTTCCTCTATCAGCTTCTTATCATTCCACTTACATATTTTCTATTCTCTCCTACTCTTTTGCTAAATTTCCACCGGTACAATCCTATTGAGTTACCTACCATAAGCCTTTTCTTCTCTTCCACAGCATTTCTAATCTCTTCTGTCCACCACACATTGCCCTTTTTATTCTATATCTCACTACATTGCATCCAACTACTGATTCTACAACCTTTACTAGTATTTCTTTAAACATTCTAAACACCTCATTCACACCTGACTGCATTCCTTCATTCACTGTACTTCCATCCAAGCTTTCAGTTACCATCCTTTCATAATCCTCCCTGTATTGCTTCCAATTCATCTTCTCACTTGCCAATACTTTTACCTCTCAATTCTTCCTTACACCATACCTCCACTCCTCCTTGATCCTCATCCCCACAAGAACTGCAAAACGGGCAAAGTCTCCAAAGCGTCCTCTCGCAACTCCAGCATCTAACACAGCCTTTCTCAATCTTTCATCCACTGCCACATAGTCAATCAAAGCCTTTCGCTCTTCTCATCCATCATTCCTCATCCATGTATATCTGTGCATCATCTTGCAGAAAAAAAAGTTGTTCACAAAGAATAAACCCTTCTCGATACAAACATCCACAAGATATCTTCCATTCTCATTTACTCCAGGCACTTCCCATTTACAAACTATCTTACCAATTTCATCACATCCCACTTTCTCATTCATATCACCCAATATGACCATGTTGCTTTCATTCTCAAAACCTTCTGGCCTTACTATTTAAAAATTTCCCCTGACATCTTCAAGGGTTTGTTTCCTCATGGCTCATCCTTCATCTCTCCTTACCATCTTTTCCCTGTGGATCTTGTCATAACTGTCTAGCCTTGGTACATTCTCTTAATTGAGTCCATACCAGATTGTACTCCAATTTGAAAAAACTTTGGTGCTGGGCTTTGTTAGTGTTTGATTACAGGGTTTGTCATAGTCATCCTGTCCAATTTCTCTGCCCTCTTTAAGACCTCTATTTTTTCTAGGCTTAGGTAGTGCTAAACGTCTCATATTGATCCCCTAGAGTAATACTAGTTACATTTAAAAAGCTTATTAGCACAACATAGTCTCAATCCTGGGGAGAATTTAGATCTTGAACTGACACTAAGAGCGTTGCCCTTTAATCACAATAAAGCTTTACTCCCTTTTGTTTAGTCATATTTGCACTCCAGCACATATCCAGGATTTGGAGAGAGGGAGAGAGAAAGCGAGAGAGAGTTATGAAATTACTGACACAATGATAAAAACCTCTAAACAAGAGCGGTATATAAGAACATATTGTATCTCATGAGAACTTTGCACTGCTGAGTGATTCAGATGTTAAATTCAATCACTAACAGTCAAATTCTCATAAAACAGTGGTACAAAAGTAAGTTTGTTACGAGTTTGGCTACCAGTTTTGCATAAAAACAAATTTAGTTAGAGTTAGTTTCATAACATAAAAAAGCTGATAGCAATAATTAACAAGGTTTTGTACAATGAAGCACAATAATATACTATTGTCAATTAAGAAAATTTCATTCTTATAAACTTTCCTTATTGTTTTGGGATGGTGGTGAAACTAACAAAGTTGTTTCACTGGTAACCAATGTAAATCAGTGAGAGTTAAAGATACACAGATATACATCTATATTTCCTTTTGAGGGACTAAAAGAGTTTGTATAAATGCAAGAATATATCATTCATCATCATCACTGAAAAAGTTTATTGCTTGTGTGGGCTCAAGTGGGACCATAAGCCCCAATCTCCCTTAAGATATATCCTTAGCTGCACTTCTATATTGAAATTCTTAGCGACATTTGTCCACTTTCCCCTTGTTTGCCACTCACTTTCTTGGTAATTGAATCTCCACACCATGAACAAAATTCTAAAGAAAATGATTACCTGAAGTTGGCAATACTCCAGCACACTCGCTCTGAATCAGGGAAACTTTCACTCCCAAGCCCCTATTCAACTCCCAAAATCCAGCACAATCAAACTTAACATCAATTGGATATATCATTTAGAAGTCTCTTCACATTCTACTCCTCCTTTAATTGCACACGAGTAGTAGATAACCTAAAATCTTGAAAAAACAAGAACAAAGCCTAAAGCTCTTCTCTTGTTAGCTGCTACCTATTTGCAATTATGTATTTGTATAACAGAAGGAGAGAGTCATGCACTCATGGGTCCCAGTCTCTTGACTTTCCTATGCCACCAAGTAGCTTTTACATCATTGTAAACTACTTGAACCCACTGCCTCACTGGTTACTTAATTCCAATTTAAACCACTATAACTAAATCAGTACTTCTTAACATCTTTTCTAACAAGTTTTTTTACTCAACTTTTTTGCTTAAGGCTTTTGAAGAAGAGTTCCTAGTAGGTATCAACCAGCTGATTTAGAAACTTTATGACTTTCATCAGGTACCCACCCACCATCTCTTTCTTATGCTACATAGTAGACAGCTTTGTAGCCCTCAGCCTCTCATTGTAGTCCATTTCTCTTCATGTAGGTATGGTGTTATTCTAGAAGCTCTTCTCCATACCCTCAAATCAGTATGTATGAGTGTGTGTGTGTGACTTAAGCTGGATTTTGCTTCACCATATGCTAAACATCTCCCCTCTAAAGACGTTCCTATGCCCACACCTGCTACCTTTACGGTCACATGTCAAGAGATTAAAGTTAATGCTGGGAGTGTTAAAGTCTCCAAAAATTACTTCTTTGTTATCAAAGATCTGATTTCCTCATACAAAGCAATAGTTTTATAAACATACTTACCGAAACGCCTGGATTTCATACCAGTCACCTCCAGAAAGAAGGCCACGGGAACGAGAATGTGTATTGTTGTACTGACGTTTCAGATCAACTTGGATGTCCTTTATACTTGGAAAAGGTATGCCAACCTGCAAAGCGTAAACACAAGCAAACAATCAAAATCTATATCCAAGGTATGAATTCACCTAGTCTATAAAGTTTCTAAGGAGAGTTTTCATTTAAAATGAAAATGAGACAGGTATATATCGCATCTAAAGTTAATCTATGTCTTTACCTAAATTATCATGAGTGAGTACATGGCAAGAGAATAGGCATGTTATTTAAGACAAATGAAAAAGAATAGAAGCTGATGTAATGAGTTTAGCTATTGCAACTATCAGAGACTAACTTAATGTGCAACCCAAGTGTAAGTGGTAACCTATTTACAAAAGGACTACTGAGTCGCACAGTGTCTTTGTCAGAATCCATAGGGAAGATATCATAATATCAAATGGCAAAAAGGTGGTTCATTACATAATCTTATAGTCTTTTCATTATTTTTTTTTTTTTTGCTTTGTCGCTGTCTCCCGCATTTGCGAGGTAGCGCAAGGAAACAGAAGAAAGAAATGGCCCAACCCACCCCCATACACATGTATATACACACACGTCCACACACACAAATATACATACCTATACATCTCAATGTACACATATATATACACACACAGACACATACATATATACCCATGCACACAATTCACACTGTCTGCCTTTATTCATTCCCATCGCCACCTCGCCACACATGGAATACCATCCCCCTCCCCCCTCATGTGTGCGAGGAAGCGCTAGGAAAAGATAACAAAGGCCCCATTCATTCACACTCAGTCTCCAGCTGTCATGCAATAATGTCCGACACCACAGCTCCCTTTCCACATCCAGGCCCCACACAACTTTCCATGGTTTACCCCAGACGCTTCACATGCCCTGATTCAATCCACCAACAGCACGTCAACCCCGGTATACCACATTGATCCAATTCACTCTATTCCTTGCCCTCCTTTCACCCTCCTGCATGTTCAGGCCCCGATCACTCAAAATCTTTTTCACTCCATCTTTCCACCTCCAATTTGGTCTCCCACTTCTCCTCGTTCCCTCCACCTCCGACACATATATCCTCTTGGTCAATCTTTCCTCACTCATTCTCTCCATGTGCCCAAACCATTTCAAAACACCCGTCTTCTGCTCTCTCAAGCCATGCTCTTTTTATTTCCACACATCTCTCTTACCCTTACATTACTTACTCGATCAAACCACCTCACACCATACATTGTCCTCAAACATCTCATTTCCAGCACATCCACCCTCCTGCGCACAACTCTATCCATAGCCCACGCCTCGCAACCATACAACATTGTTGGAACCACTATTCCTTCAAACATACCCATTTTTGCTTTCCGAGATAATGTTCTCGACTTCCACACATTCTTCAAGGCTCCCAGGATTTTTGCCCCCTCCCCCACCCTATGATTCACTTCCGCTTCCATGGTTCCATCCGCTGCCAGATCCACTCCCAGATATCTAAAAACACTTCACTTCCTCCAGTTTTTCTCCATTCAAACTTACCTCCCAATTGACTTGACCCTCAACCCTACTGTACCTAATAACCTTGCTCTTATGCACATTTACTCTTAACTTTCTTCTTTCACACACTTTACCAAACTCAGTCACCAGCTTCTGCAGTTTCTCACATGAATCAGCCACCAGCGCTGTATCATCAGCGAACAACAACTGACTCACTTCCCAAGCTCTCTCATCCACAACAGACTTCATACTTGCCCCTCTTTCCAAAACTCTTGCATTCACCTCCCTAACAACCCCATCCATAAACAAATTAAACTACCATGGAGACATCACACACCCCTGCCGCAAACCTACATTCACTGAGAACCAATCACTTTCCTCTCTTCCTACACGTACACATGCCTTACATCCTCGATAAAAACTTTTCACTGCTTCTAACAACTTGCCTCCCACACCATATATTCTTAATACCTTCCACAGAGCATCTCTATCAACTCTATCATATGCTTTCTCCAGATCCATAAATGCTACATACAAATCCATTTGCTTTTCTAAGTATTTCTCACATACATTCTTCAAAGCAAACACCTGATCCACACATCCTCAACCACTTCTGAAACCACACTGCTCTTCGCCAATCTGATGCTCTGTACATGCCTTCACCCTCTCAGTCAATACACTCCCATATAATTTACCAGGAATACTCAACAAACTTATACCTCTGTAATTTGAGCACTAAATTTTATCCCCTTTGCCTTTGTACAATGACACTATGCAAGCATTCCGCCAATCCTCAAGCACCTCTCCATGAATCATACATACATTAAATAACCTTACCAACCAGTCAACAATACATCATCCCCTTTTTTAATAAATTCCTAAGCAATACCATCCAAACCCGCTGCCTTACTGTCTTTCATCATCCGCAAAGCTTTTACTATCTCTTCCCTGTTTACCAAATAATTTTCCCTAACCCTCTCACTTTGCACGCCACCTCGACCAAAACACCCTATATCTTGCCACTCTATCATCAAACACATTCAACAAACCTTCAAAATACTCACTCCATCTCCTTCTCACATCACTACTACTTATCACCTCCCCATTAGCCCCCTTCACTGAAGTTCCCATTGATTCCCTTGTCTTACGCACTTTATTTACCTCCTTCCAAAACATCTTTTTATTCTCTCTAAAATTTAATGATACTCTCTCACCCCACCTCTCATTTGTCCTCTTTTTCACCCCTTGCACCTTTCTCTTGACCTTAGAGTAGGATATTGCAATCATTATCATCAATTCAAATACAAACTCTCTTTGGCCTTTGATAATGAAAAAGAAAAAAAACGTACAGGTGCAGCCAATTGTCTGTCAGTGACAAGTCAAAAGCTCATGCTGGAGCTATTTTCACACAAGCAAGTGTGAGTACTCCTTGGGACATTACTCAATCTTTTTTTGCACTTTTAACACTTTTAATCTATAATAATACATTCTTAACCTCTCACACTAGAAATGCAGAACTTCTAATCTAGCAATGATACACATGCAATCAAATATACTTTCAGAACACTCATCTTTCATTAAAAAGTCTCATTTTCTCTTGCGCAACTATATCTTTTTACAGATCAGATTTCAACTCCTTTACTAAATCATGCATAAACATCGCACTTTCTCTCACCCTTGCCTCCCACAGATCAGTCCAATTTCTTTCCTTGAAGTGTCTATACTTTCCATCTTTTCACAATCATATATTCTCAGTATATGCTCACGCATTAAGATTCAATTATGAAAATAATTCTCACTTCACTTTCTACTGATGAAATATACACTTATTACTAATATCCTTGTCTCATAATATACAATAAATACTCGTACAGTTCAATCTTGTATGTAAGTTGACACCTAACTTTCAGCCAAAAAATTCTGATCTTTTTTCAGACTACTTTATAACAAGTCAACCAAAGTTTTTGAGGGATACCCTATACATACTGGTAGAGTACCTACTGTATGCTGCTTACTCCTCCCCAAGACTCATCACAACATGGTGTCATTATGGACATGTTGGATATCTTACCCCATAAGCCACTATTCACACTCAAACGTATTTTATACATTGTAGTTGCACAGGTAGTTATTAAATCAAACACCAAATCCACATCCACTCATGTTAACAAGTGTGGCGAATAAAAAAAAGAGTTGTCAAACGAAAACAAATTTAAGACTTAGGTCACTAAGACCCTTCCTATATATATATTAAACATCACAAAACAAGTGGTCAAAAAAGTGTGGATCCACTATACCTGTAGCCTAGATTCTAACCCCTCAAAACAATTGCTTGTGCATAGTGCTACCCGTACTTTTTGCATTATAATCTGGATATAAAATTTGACCTATAAATGGCATTATACATGACAGCTAGAGACTGAGTGTGAATGAATGTGGCCCTTGCTGTCTTTTCCTAGCACTACCTCGCGAACGTGCGGGGGGGAGGGGGGTGTCATTTTATGTGTGGCAGGGTGGTGATGGGAATGAATAAAGGCAGCAAGTATGAATAATGTACATGTGTATATACATGAATGTGTATGTATATATATGTATATGTGTGTGTGTGTGTGTGTGGATGTGTATGTATATACATGTGTATGGTGGGGGGAGGGGGGTTAGGCCATTCTTTCGTCTGTTTCCTTGCGCTACCTCAATAACGTGGGAGACAGCGACAAAGTACAATAATATTTATTCATCTTATTTATTTTGCTTTGTCGCTGTCTCCCGTGTAAACAAGGTAGCACAAGGAAACACACGAAAGAATGACCCAACTCATCCGCATACAAATGTATATACATACATGTCCACACATGCAAATATACATATCTATAAATCTCAACGTATACATATATATACACACACAGACATATACATATATACATGTACATAATTCATACTTTCTGCCTTTATTCATTCCCATCATCACCCCACCACACATGAAATAACATCCCCCTTCCCCCCTCATGTGCACGAGGTAGCGCTAGGAAAAGACAACAGAGGCCACATTCGTTCACACTCAGTCTCTAGCTGTCATGTAATAATGCTCCGAAACCACAGCTCCCTTTCCACATCCAGGCCCCACAGAACTTTCCATGGTTTACCCCAGACGCTTCACATACCCTGGTTCAATCCATTGACAGCACGTCGATCCCCGGTATAGCACATCGTTCAAATTCACTCTATTCCTTGCACACCTTTCACCTTCCTGCATGTTCAGGCCCCGATCACACAAAATCTTTTTCACTCCATCTTTCCACCTCCACTTTGGTCTCCCACCTCTCCTCATTCCCTCCACCTTTGACATATATATCCTCTTGGTCAATCTTTCCTCACTCATTCTCTCCATGTGACCAAACCATTTCAAAACACCCTCTTCTGCTCTCTCAACCATACTCTCTTTATCACCACACATCTCTCTTACCCTATTATTACTTACTCGATCAAACCACCTCACACCACATATTGTCCTCAAACATCTCATTTCCAGCACATCCACCCTCCTGCACAAAACTCTATCTATAGCCCATGCCTCGCAACCATATAACATTGTTGGAACCACTATTCCTTCAAACATACCCATTTTTGCTTTCCGAGATAATGTTCTCGACTTTCACACATTCTTCAATGCTCCCAGAACTTTCGCCCCCTCCCCCACCCTATGGTTCATTTCCACTTCCATGGTTCCATCCGCTGCCAAATCCACTCCCAGATATCTAAAACACTTCACTTCCTCCAGTTTTTTTCCATTCAAACTTACCTCCCAATTGACTTGTCCCTCAACCCTACTGTACCTAATAACCTTGCTCTTGTTTACGTTTACTCTCAACTTTCTTCTTTCACACACTTTACCAAACTCAGTCACCAGCTTCTGCAGTTTCTCACATGAATCAGCCACCAGCGCTGTATCATCAGCGAACAACAACTGATTCACTTCCCAAGCTCTCTCATCCACAACAGACTGCATACTTGCCTCTCTTTCCAAAACTCTTGCATTTACCTCCCTAACAACCCCATCCATAAACAAATTAAGCAAGCATGGAGACATCATACACCCCTACCACAAACCTACATTCACTGAGAACCAATCACTTTCCTCTCTTCCTACACGTACACATGCCTTACATCCTAAATAAAAACTTTTCACTGCTCCTAACAACTTGCCTCCCACACCATATATTCTTAGTACCTTCCACAGAGCATCTCTATGAGCTATGTCATATGCCTTCTCCAGATCCATAAATGCTACTTACAAATCCATTTGCTTTTCTAAGTATTTCTCATATACATTCTTCAAAGCAAACACCTGATCCACACATCCTCTACCACTTCTGAAACCACACTGCTCTTCCCCAATCTGATGCTCTGTACATGCCTTCACCCTCTCAATTGAAAGAAATTGAAATTAGAGAATGGGACGATAACAAGAGACAACGATTACAAGCGTGTTTTGACTGTACAGACTGGTCTGTCCTGATAGAAAACAAGACTGATATCAACACTAACTTAGATATTTTCAATGAATACTTTCACTTTTGCTTTGATATGATCGTACCTACCAAAACAATAAAGATATACCCAAACAATAAACCATGGATTAAAAAAGAACTAAAATCTATGCTAAATGAAAAACACAGACTCATGCGAAATGGAAGTGATGTTGAAAGAAGAACATTGCAAAGTAATATTGATAAAAAAATTACTGAATCGAAAAGAATATACAAAGAAAAAGTTGAAGGCTTGTTTAAAACAGAGTAAAAGATGCTTGGAAAGGACTTAAAACCCTGTGCGGGCACAAGAAGAAACAAAGTGTGCCTGAACCGGAAAATATCAACACATATGTAAATGAAATGAACGTGTTCTTTGCGAGATTTGAAAGACATGATTTCAGTGATGCGTGTAATGAGGTAATGACAGAAATTTAATCTAACAATGATGAAAGAATTATAATTAGGCAAGAAGACGTACAGAAGTCCCTGCAGAATATTCGGGCAGGTAAAGCTACAGGGCCAGACGGGATACCTGCTAGGGTACTTAAATGCTGTGCAAAACAATTGACACCCGTACTGACCACATTATTTCAGGACTCGCTGGATCAGGGAGTGGTGCCTTATAAATGGAAAGAATCTGAAGTGAAACCTATTGCAAAAATTAATCACCCAAAAGATCACAAAGACTTCAGACCTGTAGTACTAACATCTAATATTATGAAATGTTTAGAAAGCATTGTGAAAAACTATATCTGTGAAAAAACAAATAATTTAAAAGACCCTATGCAATTTGCTTATCGTAATAATAGGAGTGTACAGGATGCAACACTTGTACTATTAAATGATATTAATAAGCATTTAGATAAGCCCAAATCACAAATTAGAGCACTATACACTGATTTTAGTTCAGCATTTAATACAATGCAACCTCATATTTTGCTCAATAAAATGCTAGAATTGGGTGTAAATAGAAATATCTTAATATGGATTTTTAGCTTTTTAACCCAGAGACCCCAATATACCAATGTAAATAATGTTAAGTCTAATGTGATAGTCACCAACACAGGAGCCCCCCAAGGTTGTGTATTGTCCCCAGCTCTTTTCACCTTGTATACAGATGATTGTAGAAGTGAAATTGATGATTGTACTATTATAAAATATGCTGACGATACAGTTATCTTAGGAAAAATTGTAAATAATAATTATGAAGGCTATTTAACTCAAGTTAAAAAATTCGTTGACTGTAGTAAACAAAATTTTTTGGAGCTTAATGAAAAGAAAACGAAAGAGATTATATTTGATTTCAGAATTAAAAATAAACACGTACCAGACCTATTAACAATTGAGGAAGAAAACGTAGAAAGAGTAAACCAGTATAAGTATTTGGGCTTTATGATTGATGACCAGTCGAAGGGAAGTGTTAATACAGATATGGTGTCAAGGAAATGTAACCAAAGATTACACTTTGTACGTATCTTGCATAACCTACATGTAGATAAAATGGTCATTAGCCTATTTTACAAATCAATTTTAGAATCAGTTATAAATTTTTCAATCACTGCCTGGTATGGAAAACTTACTTGCAAAGATAAAAAGAAGTTGGGAAGGATTGTTAAGAAAGAAAGAAAACTAGGTGCAGAGACCACATCACTGAATAAGCTGTATCAAAAAGGTACAATGAAACAAGTAGACAGAATGATGAAAGATGTAACACATCCGCTACATAATTGTTACACATATCTTAAATCTGGTAGAAGGCTAGCTCTGCCCAAGCTGCGCACCGATAGATACAAAAAGTCGTTTGTACCTAAAAGCATTCTGCTTTTCAATCATCTATCATCACCATAACTTCTAGCTTTAAGTTTCATGATAACTGTAGGTGATGGTTCATGATAGGGATGGTGACAAGCTGATATTTTTTTTTTTTTTTTTTTTTTTAATTTTCCAAAAGAAGGAACAGAGAATTGGGCCAGGTGAGGGTATTCCCTCAAAGGCCCAGTCCTCTGTTCTTAACGCTACCTCGCTAATGCGGGAAATGGCGAACAGTTTGAAAGAAAGAAAAGACAATAGCAAAGTAACATTTTATATGAAATAACCTATGCAATATTTCTTGTTAATATTTCAATGTTTTATTTTTTTTTTTTACAACTACTAAGGAGCTCTAAAGCCAAAACAAATTTCATTTTGTATTACATTTTGTATAACAATTTGACGAATAAAGTATCTTATCTTATCTTATCAATCAATACCCTCCCATATAATTTACCAGGGATACTCAACAAACTTATACCTCTGTAATTTGAACACTCACTCTTATCCCCTTTGTCTTTGTACAATGGCACTATGCAAGCATTCCGCCAATCCTCAGGCACCTCACCATGAGTCATACATATATTAAATAGCCTTACTAACCAGTCAACAATACAGTCACCTCCTTTTTTAATAAATTCCTAAGCAATACCATCCAAACCTGCTGCATTGCTGGCTTTCATTAATCTGCAAAGCTTTTACTACCTCTTCTCTGTTTACCAAATCATTCTCCCTAACCCTCTCACTTTGCACACCACCTCGACCAAAACACCCTATATCTGCCACTCTATCATCAAACACATTCAACAAACCTTCAAAATACTCACTCCATCTCCTTTTCACATCACCACTACTTGTTATCACCTCCCCATTAGCCCCTTTCACTGAAGTTCCCATTTGTTCCCTTGTCTTATGCACTTTATTTACCTCCTTCCAAAACATCTTTTTATTCTCCCCAAAATTTAATGATACTCTCTCTCCCCAACTCTCATTTGCCCTCTTTTTCACCTCTTGCACCTTTATCTTGACCTCCTGCCTCTTTCTTTTATCCATCTCCCAGTCATTTGCATTATTTCCCTGCAAAAGTCATTCAAATGCCTCTCTCTTATAATATATAAATTATAAACAAAAACATTCAGTAAATTTAAGAAAAGTGTATTCTTAGAACAGTCAAACCAAAAGGTAAATAAAACACTGCAATATACAGTAAAAATTTCCATATATGAACACAGAAAATTTTTTATGATATTCCTTTGTGCATCAGCAACTGATTACCAACTTACGGCTATAACAGCTCGAGCATTATCATCAGTGAAATCCAGTCCTTCACTGACTTTTCCACGGCACACTGCCATGAAGAAGGCCCCATTTATACCTCCATCACTCTCCGACCTGTTAGGAGAATAAATAATTCAACTCCTCCATGCTTGAAATTATTAGAATCAAATGAAGCACTGAATATCTTTTTATGGTTAATCTAATGAGGGTTATAGTAATATATTACTTTTCATCATTGCAATATGGTCTGCTCTGGCACAGAATTTCATAAACAATACTTAATGTGAAAATGCAGGAGAAAAATTTCTAACCTTTAGAGTTTACAGACATAAGCAAATTCAAATAAAAGTTACTTGTAGGTAAAAACTACATGAAACAACTTTAAAATATGAAATAATCAACTAATAAACAGCAAGCAGAGATGTGGCAACCTTTATATGTAGGGATGAATTCAAAAGTTTCGGTAGAGACAAAAATAAGAGACATGCCTTGATCCTGACATTCATATTCACCATTTCTCTATCCTAGAAACACAAAATACATGGCTCGAATATACCAAAAGGGCTATATTGTCCATTTTTCTAATATCTTCATCAATAGCCTTGATACTGGTTACTGTTTAAAGTATCTCAAACATTTCTTTGATTCAGCTAATAATCTTGCTAGAAAGTGTTATTACAATGTTCAACCTTAAAACAAATTGGGAACAAAATCTTGTTGGTATTACCCTACTGTGAGAACTTGGTTCATATTCCTGCATTACCATAAACTTTCAATGTCAGTGAAGTCTTCAGAAATAATAATAATGTTAGGGAAAGTCTTATCAGAAATTCTGACACTGCTCAAAAAGGGTTGTGTGTACAATGTCCCTATAAAGAGTATGATCTGTTAATCAAACTGATTCTTAGTTTAAGGACTGAACAACAAAAAAAGTATTAAGTATGGTAAAAAACTAATGAAATATTTGTTTACCTGAGAAATTTTGATCATCAAATTGACTGGAGCAATAAAAGCTGATCACATGCAATAGCTCAATAATGGATAGAAATACTGAATTGTCTCTCATCAAACGTAGTAGAGATACCAATATGAATAGAAATGTTGGTTTATACAAATTAGATAATTTTACACACAAAATGTTTTTAAATGCTTCCCCCAGAGCATAACTGAATCTGATTTTGTAACTTGAGAGAGGTGAGGTCACTGAGGGTGACGTGATTAAATTCGTTTACCTGTCTATTCATACTTTTGACTGGCCTTCCCAATGGCAGCTGGTATATCATATTCTGTTTCTCTTGACTTGTATTCAGTCCTGACAAAGTAATTATATCAAAGCACTTGACAATTCAAATTTCCTGTTCCCTTGTGGTTTTACCTGGATACAGTGTCCAAAAAAACACAGTCCATCCCCATATGTTTTCAATGCAATACATGGCAAGGGTTTACTATGGGTATATATATTCATATATATCTATTTATATTTAAAAAGGAATACTCAACAAACTTATACCTCTGTAATTTGAACACTCACCTTTATCTCTTTTGCTCTGTACAATGGCACTGTGCATGCATTCTGCCAATACTCAGACACTTCACCATGAGCCATACACATAACTGAATATTCTCACCAACCAGTCAACAACACAGTCACCTCCTTTTTTAATAAATTCCAAAGCAATAACATCCAAACCCGCCGCCTTGCCATCTTTCATCTTCCACAAAGCTTTCACTACCTCTTCTCTGTTTACCAAATCATTCTCCCTGACCTTCTCACTTCGCACACCATCTAGACCAAAACACCCTATATCTGTCACTCTATCATCTAATACATTCAACAAACCTTCAAAATACTCACTCTATCTCCTTCTCACATCACCACTACTTGTTATAACCTTCCAATCTGCCCCCTTCACCGATGCTTTCATTTGTTCTCTTCTTTTATGCACTTTATTTACCTCCTCCCAAAACATCTTTTTACCCTTCCTAAAATTTAATGATACTCTCTCACCACAACTATCATTTGCCCTCTTTTTCACCTCTAGCACATTTCTCTTGACCTCCTGCCTCCTTCTTTAATACATCTCCCAGTCATTTGCACTATTTCCCTGCAAAAATTGTCCAAATGCCTCTCTCTTTGCTTTCACTAATAATCTTACCTCTTCATCCCACCACTCACTACCCTTTCTAATCTGCCCACCTCCCATGCCTCTCATGCCACAAGCATCTTTTGTGCAAATCATCACTGCTTCCATAAATACATCCCATTCCTCCTCCAGTCCCCTTATGTCCTTTGCTCTCACCTTTTTCCATTCTGCACTCAGTTTCTCCTGGTAATTCCTCACACAAATCTCCTTCCCAAACTCACTTACTTTCACCACTCTCTTCACCCCAACATTCTCTCTTCTTTTCTGAAAACCTCAACAAATCTTCACCTTCGCCTCCACAAGATAATGATCAGACATCTCTCCAGTTGTACCTTTCAGCACATTAACATCCAAAAATCTCTCCTACACGTGCCTATCAATTAACACGTAATCCAATAATGATCTCTGGCCATCTCTCCTACTTACATAAGAATACTTATGTATATCTCTCTTTTTAAACCAAGTATTCCCAATCACCAGTCCTTTTTCAGCACAAATCTACAAGCTCTTCACCATTTCCATTTACAACACTGAACACCCCATGTACACCAATTATTTCCTCAACTGCCGCATTACTCACCTTTGGATTCAAATCACCCATCACTATAACCCAGTCTCGTGCATCAAAACTGCTAACGCACTCACTTGCCTCTCATGATCTTTCTTCTCATGCCCAGGTGCACAGGCCCCAATAATCATCCATCTCTGTCCATCCACTTTCAGTTTTACCCATATCAATCTAGAGTTTAATTTCTTACACTCTGTCACATACTCCCAAAACTCCTGCTTCAGAAATAGTGCTGTCCTTCCTTTGCTCTTGTCTGCTCACCAACCCCTGACTTTACTCCCAAAAAACTCCCAAACCACTCCTTCCCTTCACGATTGAGCTTTGTTTCAATTGTCAAAACATCCAAGTTCCTTTCCTCAAACATACTACCTATATCTCCTTCTTCCTCATCTTGGTTACATCCACACCCATTTAGACACCCCAATCTGAGCCTCTGATGAGGATGAGGGTTTCTAGCCCCCTGCTCCCGTCCCCTTTAGTCGCCTTCTACGACATGTGGGGAATGCGTGGGAAGCATTCTTTCTTCCCTATCCCAGGGGTAGATATATGGGAGGGTATTGATTGAGAGGGTGAAGGCATGTACAGAGCATCAGATTGGGGAAGAGCAGTGTGGTTTCAGAAGTGGTAGAGGATGTGTGGATCAGGTGTTTGCTCTGAAGAATGTATGTGAGAAATACTTAGAAAAACAAGTGGATTTGAATGTAGCATTTATGTATCTGGAGAAGGAATATGATAAGAGTTGATAGAGATGCTCTGTGGAAGGTGTTAAGAGTATATGGTGTGGGAGGCAAGTTGCTGGAAGCATTGAAAAGTTTTTATCGAGGATGTAAGGCATGTGCATGTGTAGGAAGAGAGGAAAGTGATTGGTTTTCAGTGAATGTTGGTTTGCGGCAGGGGTGTGTGATGTCTCCATGGTTGTTTAATTTGTTTATGGATGGGGTTGTTAGGGAGGTGAATGCAAGAGTTTTAGAAAGAGGGGCAAGTATGCAGTCTGTGGTGGATGAGAGAGCTTGGGAGGTGAGTCAGTTGTTGTTTGCTGATGATACAGTGCTGGTGGCTGATTCGGGTGAGAAACTGTAGAAGCTGGTGACTGAGTTTGGTAAAGTGTATGAAAGGAGAAACTGAGAGTAAATGTGAATACGAGCGAAGTTATTACGTACAGTAGGGTTGAGGAAGTGAAGTGTTTTAGATATCTGGGAGTGGATTTGGCAGCGGATGGAACCACCTTTAATTTGGTCTCCTGCTTCTCTTGTTCCCTCCACCTCTGACACATATATCCTCTTTGGCAGCCTTTCCTGACTCATTCGCTCCATATGTCCAAACCATTTCAACACACCCTCTTCTGCACTCTCAACCTTATTCTTTTTATATTTCATATTCTTATATACATTTATTCATATATCTATTATACTTGATCACTGTTTCCTGTGTCAGTGAGGTGGTGCCAGGAAACAGGTAAAGAATGATCCATCCACTCATATACACATAAACATACATAAATGCTCATACACGTATATATACATATTTACTTGATATCTATTATACTTGATCGCTGTTTCCCACATCAGCAAAGTGGTGCCAGGAAACAGATGAAGACAGATCCATCTACTCATATACACACATATACATATATGCACATACACATACATATCAACATATACATGCATGTACATATTCATACTTGCTTGACTTCATCCATTCCCGGCACCACCCTGCCTGACTGGAAACACCATTGCCACTACCTGCACCTGCAAGATAGTGACAAGAAACACATGAAGAAAGGCCACATTTGTTCACATCCATGCACAAGCTGTTATGTGTAATGCTCTGAAACCACACCTCCCTGTCTACATCCACACCCCACAGACCTTTCCATGGTTTACTCCGGGCATTTCATGTGCCCTGGATCACTCCACTAAAAGCAAATTGACCTTGTATACCAAATTGTTCCAATTAACTCTATTCTGTATACGCATTTCACCCTTCTGAATGTTCAGACCCTAATTGTGCAAAATCTTTTTCACTTCATTCTTCCATCTCCAATTTAGTCTCTCAGCTCTCCTTGTTCCCTCCACTTCTGATACATACATTCTCTTTGTAAACCTTTTCTCACTCATTCTCTCCATACATCCAACCTATTTCAATACACTCACTTCTACTCTTAACCACACCCTTTCTATTTCCACACATCTTTCTTACCCTTTCATTACTTACTCACTCAAACCACACATACCACATACTGTTCTCGAACATTACATTTCCAACACATCCACCATCCTCTGCACAACCCTATCAATAGGCAGTGGCTTTCCACCTTATAGTACTATTGGAACTACCATTCTTTTAAACATACCCATTTTTGCTCTCCAAGGTATCCTTCTCTCTTTCCACACATTCTTCATGCTCCAAGAACCTTCATCCACGCCCTACAGACCTTTCCATGGCTTACTCTGGATGTTTCACATGCCCTGGATCACTCCAATGACAGCACATTGACCCTGGTATACCACATCATTCCAATCTACTCTATTCCGTAAATGCACTTCACCCTTCTGCATGTTCAGAACCTAATTGTGCAAAATCTTTTTCACTCCATTCTTCCATCTCCAATTTGGTCTCCAAGTTCTCCTTGTTCCCTCCAATTCTGACACATATATTCTCTTTGTAAACCTTTCCTCACTCATTCTCTCCATATGTCCAAACTATTTCAACACATCCACTTCAACTTTCAACCACACTCTTTTTATTTCCAAACATCTCCCTTACCCTTTCATTACTTATTCGATCAAACCACTCACACCACATACTGTCCTCAAACATTTCATTTCCAACACATCCACCCTCCTCTGCACAACGCTATCAATAGCCCATGCCTTGTAACCCTATAATACTATTGGAACTACTATTCCTTTAAACATACCTATTTTTGCTCTCCAAGATAACCTTCTCTCTTTTATGAAATTCAATTGCGGTACCATTGAGTCCTGCCACCAGTGCATCTCATCTTCTGCAAGGCTTTCACCACCTCTCTTCACCAAACCACTTTCAATGACCCTCTCACTTCGCATACCACCCCGACAAAAACATCCTACACCTGCCAATCTATCATCAAACACATTTAAGAATACCTCAGATATTCACTCCATCTCCTCAATCCATCCTTACCTGTCATTACTTCCTCTTTTGCCCTCTTCACTGATGTTCCCATTTGTTCTCTTGTCTTTCACACATTATTTACCTCCTTCCAAAACATCTTTTTATTCTCCATAAAGTTTAATGATATTTTCTCTCCCCAACTCTTACATGCCCTTTTTTTCAACTCATGCACCTTCCTCTTGAACTCCTGCCACTTTCTCTTATACATCTTCCAATCATTTGCACTCCTATATAAGTACCCTCCAAATACAGGTACACCGCCGAATTTCCGGCAACTGATGGTTAGGCACCTCCTTTAGTCTGGACAAAATCACATGAGGGAACTTGAAATCACCACGGCCACCAGACTAGTTTATTGGGCGGCCACAGATGGCGTTGTGTGTACGGCACGCTTATCTACATTCTTTACACTGCACTTGCTGGTGGTGATACCTGCAATTCTGTAAGATTCTCAGCCTATTTTGCTTAAATCTAACCCTAGCTATGGCTTCTAAGACACATGAGAGTGTCAGTCGTGATATCAAATGTAAACACCACTCCATATCTATCCAAGATAAAGTAGAACTGTTGAAAAAATGGACTGTGGTGTTCCAGTGCATAAGCTACGTGACATCTACAGTATTGGTTCATCAACTGTTTATGATATAATGAAGCAAAAGGAGAAAATACTGAAATTCTACGCAGACAGTGATTCCAAGAAGCAAATGACGAATAGAAAAACTATGAAAGATGGTAAGAGTACTGAGCACGATTGAGTGATGATGGAATGGTTTTGAAAGAGTCGGAGTGATGGAGTGGACTTGTCAGGTAGCATGATAATGGAAGAGGTTAAGTTGTTCCATAAAGAACTTGAATTACAACATGAGCGTGACTATAGTGAAGGATGGCTTCAAAGATTCAAGAAGTGTCATGGAATTTCCATGAATACAGTGTGCGGAGAAAAGTGGTCTGCAAACCACGAAGGAACTGCCGAGTATGTGGACGAATTTGCAAAACTCGTATCTGGCAAGCACCTCAGTCCTGAGCAGGTGTTTAATGCAGACGAAACTGCATTATTCTGGTGATGCACACCTAAGAAAACAACAGAAGATGAAGAAAACCCCACACGAGTCAAACAATCTAAGGAATGACTTACCATCTTAGGGTGCTCAAACATTTAATATTTGTTTAATCTAAATTTCTGACAGTCCATGGTATACTTTAGACACATAGGAGATGTATAATTAGTGGGTTGGAGGTGTGTTGATGAATCATTATTACATGACCATGGTTGGTCCAGCAAAATGATTAACCTGGCAAGGCTTTGGAACCAAGAGTGCCAGAAAATCAGTGGTGTTTCTGTACCTCTCTTTTCTCTTTCATTAGCTACTTTACTTCTTCATCCCACCATCACTACACTTTCTAATTTGCCCACCTCTCACCTCTTGCATGCCAAATGCATTTCTTGCACATCACTGCTTTCCTAAATACATCCCATTTCTCATCCACTCCTCTCGCTTCATTTGCTCTCACCTTTACCATTCTATAATCAATCTGCTGGTATTTCTTCACACAAGTCTTCTTTCCAAGTTTACTAACTCTAACCACTCTCTTCTCCCTGACAATGTCTTCTCTTTTTCATAATCCTCTACAAATCTTCACTCTCACCTCCATAAGATGGTTGTGATAAGGCATCCCACTAGCTGCCCCTCTCAGCATATTTACATCCAAAAATCTCTCTTTTACGTGCCTCTCAATTAATACGTAATCTAATAATGCCCACTACCAACTCATACACATATACTTGTGTACATCTCTCTTTTTAAACCAGGTACTTCCAATCACCAGTAATTTTTCTGCAGAAGTGCTTCACCATTTTCATTCATAACACTAAACACCCCATGTGCATCAATTATACCTTCAACTGCCACATTACATACCTTTGCATTTAAATCACCCATCACTAATACCCACTCTCATGCATCAAAACTGCTGACACACTCACTCAACTGCTCCCAAAACACTTGCCTGTCATGATCTCCTTCACCCATCTCTTGCCATCCACTTTTAGTTCTACCCATATCAATCTAGAATTTACTTCCTTAACTATGTCGCAAACTCCCACAATTGCTGCCTCAGAAGTAGTGCTACTCCTTCTAAGATTTTTTCCTCTCACCATCACCTGACTTTACTCTCAAGATATTTCCAAACCATTCTTCCCCTTTACCATTGAGTTTCATTTCACTCAGAACCAGAACATCCAGGTTTCTTTCCTGAAACATACTACAGATCTCGACTCTCTTCTCATCTTGGTTACAGCCAGAGATATTCGGACACCCAATCTGAGCCTTTGAGGAGGAAGATTACTACCCATTTGGCTCCTTCTATTTCCTCTTTTAGAAACTGAAATAGTTTCTAGTGAAGTGAAGGCTGGTCTGCCACAGAGGTGTGTGATGCTACCATGGTTGCTTAATTTGTTTATAGATGGGGTGGTAAGGTGAGTAAACATGAGAATTTTGAAGACATGGGCAAGTATGCAGTCTGTATGGGATGAGAGGGCCTAAGAAATAATCACTTGTTATTTGCTGATGATACAGCTCTGGTGGCAGACTTGAGAATGAAACTGCAAAAGTTGGTGACAGAGACGGTGTGTGAAAGGATGAAGTTGAAAATAAATGTGAATAAATACAAGGTTATTAGGTTTAGCAGAGTTGAGGGAAAGGTGAGCTGGGGTGTGAGTTTCAATGGCAAAAAATTGGAGGACTTGAAGTGTCTTAGATGCCTGGGAATGGACATGGCAGTGAATGGAGCCATGGAAGGGGAAGTGAGTCATCGGGTGGGTGAGGGAGTGAGGGTTCTGTGTGCACTGAGGAATGTGCAAAAGGATGGGTATGTTTGAAGGTACAGTAGTTCCAAAATAGTTATATGATTGTGAGGCATAGGCTATAGCTAAGACTGTGGCACAAATATATACCTAAGTATGTCCTTTTAAAGCAGGTATTCCAAATCAAAAGTCCTTTTTCAGCACACAACTCCACAAAGTGTTCATCACTTCCATTCATAACAGTGAATACCCTATGTCCCCTAACTGCATCCTCAATTGTCACATTAAACATCTTCACATTTCAATCCCCATCACTAATATCCAGTCTCCTCCCAAAACACTTGTCTCTCATGGTCACTGCATAAGCACTAATAATCACCCATCTCGTGCCATTCACTTTCATTTTTACCCACATCAGTCTAGAATTCACTTCCTTACGCTTTCACACAATACCACAACTCCAGCAGAGCTACTCTTTCCTTAGCTCTTGCTCTCTCACAAACCCATGATTATATTCCAATGACATTTCCAAGCCATTCTTCCCCTTCACCCTTGATCTTTCTTTCACTCAAGAGCCAGAACATCCAGGTCTCTTTCCTGAAACAAAATAATGATCTCTCTTCTCACATTGGTTACATCCACACACATTTAGACATCCTAGGCTGAGCCTTCAAGAAGGATAAGCACTCCCTGCTTGGTTCCTTCTTCTGTTCCATCTTTTAGAAAATGAAATACAAAAAGGGGAAGGTTTCCAGCTCCTCTACTCCCATCCTCTGAAGTCACTTTCTACAACATATAATATTAACACCATTCATGCACTTCTTCCGTACAGTTACTTTCCCATTAAGTATTGTCTGAATGGGCCATGTTCCACTGTTTCTTGAAACTTAAGGCTAGCTTTTATTAAAAAGGCCAATCTTCCCCCTCTTTTCCTTTCCTTCCTTATTACCAAGCATCCTTTTGGAGAGAATGGGCAAGATCTTAACACTTTGATATGCTTTGTTTCCATGACTTCAACAAATTTAGGTGCACTTTCCCTTATACTATCCTTGAATCCATCTCTTTACCACTAACTATTAATCCATCAACATTTGAATACATTAAGTATGACACTCTCCAAATACACCTACCTTCCCCACCATGCCAGTGGGGCTGCACCATCCTCTTGAACTGTGTGGCATCTCCAGTCTTTTACCTTCCGACTATATTCTTTGCTTTTCTCTCTTTCACTTCCCACAATTCACCACATCTGATGAATATCTCACACCATTCCACTTTGCTTCTAAGTTTCTCAGCTATACTGAGTACCTCTAGGCTAGATGTATGTGTGAGTGTGTGTGTGTAAAGACACATTCTTGTTAACAAGATAACTTAAGATCAATGGAGCACATAAAATTCACACTTACACCATAGGTACTCCCTGTGGAGGTGTTGAACTGGTGAAATCAGGGGAAATGTAACTGTGTAAATTTCAATATCAATTAAGAAAAACTTTTTTTCTTTTGCACGTGCTATACTTTAGGAGTGTTGATTGATATGTTCAAATTCAAATGAATATGTATGTATTCAAACATTTATCTATCTATACCCCGGGTGCCTGTTTCCAACTGGAACTCCCTCAAAGGGGTGGCCATGGCAACAGTCTCCAAAACTAGTGAGGTCCAGTGCAGCTTCTTTGTCTTTAGTACCTCACCACTAACAGGCAACTGGCAGAGGGCAAATCTACCACAGCATTTGCAGAGGGTCCTACCTAATGTTCCAACTGACTACTACCTAATGCTCCTCCCTAAATGTTCCAACCTACTACTTCTATTTGGTCATCCTACCATTTTGCCAAAAGGCATTGCTAGCGCATATTTCTCTGCAGGAAATTCTAGAGTTAAGGAGCATGAGCTCTGTGAGTCAAGTGTTATATATGACAAGGAGAGATTGTATGTTTGTGGACAGATTGCCAGTAGTCCATGTGTGGGTGATGCAGAAAGAAAAGACAGCTACCTGGGTCTGAGAAGCACAACTTGACAACCACTGAACATCATGGCTAAATTTTTTCAATTGAACAAGTTCATTATTCTGGAGTTCACTAGTTACAGACTCTATTGCTATGGCCACTCCCTGGTGGTAGTTCCAGAAGGGAACAGGCATCAGAGATATAGATAGATACATTATTTTTGTGGCCATGTATTTGATTTCTAATGGCAGAACATCAGGCATTGTGCTTTATACAATTCACTTTCAATTTTTCAAACTTTTCTATCTTACTACATGTCTTAGGAATCACTAATATTCAATACATCATTAACAATCTAGTTAACATAGTAAAAGATCATTTAATATATCTAATTTCCTGTGAATCTCCAAGAATATTTCTTGTAAGATTTGGTGGTTCCTTGGGGGTAATTAAACCATTCATATGCATATCCTAATGTACTGCATCCTAAATTACCATTCCTTAACCAAATTTTTTACATTAACTTTGATCTTAAAATAACAAAGTACCTTTAAGAAAATTTTCTTGAAATACCTCACCTAGTATTTCTGATTGTGTCATAAAAGAGTGCCATAGTTTCCTCAAACTCTTCACCATTTCGAGGTTCTGTCATGGGTACCTTTATATGGCTTAATTCCTCCCACATCCCTGTGTTCTGCCATCTGTCAAGTAAAATAATTCTGTATCAGAAATTACATAAATATCTAATTACACACGGTGCATAAAATGAGAAAAAGAACTTATCCAAGTTTGTGGATGATGACCTCACACGCTATTCAATACTAAGATTTCAGATAACATATTTTGGATGGTTCAAAATACTCGTAAATGAAGTAGAAAAATGTATGTACTCATATACATTTGTGCATAGCTTTACTAAAAATAAAGTACCTAATAAGTAAAGACAGCAAGGCTATTAAGTTTAGTAGTGATGAAAGACAGGTAATTTGGGGTGTGCGACTGAATGGAGAAAACGTAGATGAAGTAGTATGTTTTAGATACCTAAGAGTGGACATGGCAGAAAATGGACCAATCAGAGCTGAGGAATGTGTGGAAAGAAAGATGTGAGGATACATATATTTAGTGGCACAGCGGTTTCACCAAGGTCATACGGATGTGAAATGGGCATTTAATAAAAATGTAGAGAAGAGGGCTGGAAATTAAATGTTCGAGGACATTATGTCATGTAAGGAAGCTGGACTGAATAAGAACCAATAGGGTAAAAGACAAGTAAAAGGAGTATATATTAAAAGGCTGAAGAGGGTGTGCTGAAATGGTTTGGACATATAGAGAGGATGAAGAGGGTATACATGTCAGAAGTGGAGTGAACAAGGAAAAGGTAAAATGGTATGTATGTATGTGTGTGTGTGTGTGTGTGTGTGTGTGTGTGTGTGTGTGTGTGTGTGTGTGTGTGTGTGTGTGTGTGTGTGTGTGTGTGGGTGGAAGAATAGAGCGATAAATGCTTAGATTGTTCAGGGCCTAAATGTGAAGGAGGGTGTGTAGCATGCAACTTTAATATCAACACAGTTCTCAAGTCTGTACAATAAAAATCTGAACACGAATGGACAAATGGAAGTGGAAGTAACAGGGTTGGTATTGGGGTGAAAGTTCTGGGAGCCATGAGGAACATGTGGAAAGAAGAGGCTGTTTCATGGGAGGGCCTAAGTGGGTATATCTAAAAGTACATCAACTAATTTGTATGTATGCAAGGTATGGGCTATAGATAAGTATGTGCAGAGGAGGAGGGATATATCGAAAATGAAATGTTTGAGGACAATTTGCTGTGAGGTGGTCTGGTTCAGAAAGCAATAAAAAGGTAAGAGGTATGAAAAGAAAAATGTAGTTGAGCTGAAGAGGGTGTGCTGAAATGGTTTAAACAATGGTGAGAATGAGTGAAGACTGGTTCACAAATAAGATATGTGCATCAGAAGTGGAAGGGACAAGGGAAATACCAAATTGAAGATGGAAAGATGGAGAGAAAAGATTCTGAGTGCTCAAGGCCTGAACATGCAGGAGAGTGAAAGGAGTGCAAAGGATAGAGTGAATTAGAGCAATGTGGTAAACTGGGGGTGATGCACCATCGATGGACAGAACCAATGCATGTAAAGCAGCTGGAGGAAACCATGTTAAGGTCTGTGGGGCCTGGTTTTGGATAGGAGGCTGTAGTTTCAGTGCATTACAAAAGACTTTACCATACTCTAATACAGCGACAAGAACATTATTGAAATTGTTTTCATGAACCTGGATATTTGTAAGAGCCCATCAATCCTATGGCCCCTAGTCCCCAGCATCATGGGGTGCTAAGAATCTTTGGGTTTCCACCTGACTCCACTGTCAATAAGAGGGAGGGTTCAGGCAGTAGCAGTACTGGTTCCTCCCATTACCTTTCTCTCTCTGTCAGATCTTCTGCTTTTTCTATTCACTATACCAACATTTGTGGTCTCTAGTGAACTTTCTTCGGTTGAACATCATCTTTCTAGCACCTCTCCTAATAACTTACTTCTCTCCGAGACACAGTTGTCTATTGATGTTCTCACTTGTCTCTTTTTCATATCCAACTATAATCTATACTCACGATTCCGGCTTAAAGGTAGTGTTTGTGCTCATTCCAGTGTCAACACACCTGTTGCATCCCTCAAGGCTCTTGAGTCTCCAAACTTTGATGTCATGTGGCTCAAGGTCACTCTCTCAACTACCACACTTTTCCTGTTTTGCCTATTGCTCTCTTAATTGTACAAATTCTATATCTTTCTCTGACTATCTAAACTCTTGCCAGGAGACTGTGGCATCCTCTCACCCGCAAGCTGAGATCCTCTTCTTCGAGGATTTCAATGATCTCCATGAGGAATGACTGAATTCCTCCCATATGGATCATGGAAGGGTTGAAGCCTCACATTCTCAAGGATTTAGAGCAAATCATCTCCTACCCTACCGATATTCCTGACGGCTGTCACCACTTTCCTAATATTCTGGATCTGTTTTTCACTTCTAGTCCATCGTGCTGTAACTACACAATCTCACCCCAATTGGTTCATTGGGTCACCTCTCATAAATGTATCTACTTCAACAGCACCTTCCCTTCCAGCAGCCCCTTCTAAGCATAAATGCTGTCACCTCAACAAAGCTAGCTGGAATAACTTAAAAAATCCTCTGACTTTCCTTAGGTAAATTACTGTCTCTTGTGAGGTGATGCTTCTGTATCTGCTAAAGGCATGACAAAGGATATTCTTCAGGGAATGGAAGCAATTATCCCCTCTCCCTCCAAGACGACGAATTCTGTTTTGAGGCCATTCAGGCAAGGGATCAGGCATATCAGGCTTGAAAAAACCATCATTCCTCTGACTCCCATTATAAATTTATCACAGCACATAATCACTGCAAGCATATTGTCCATGAGGCAAAGCATTCCTTTATTCGAAGGAAGTGCGATAATCTTACCTCGTCATCTTTCTGGTCTTTAGCTAAGGGCATCTCTAATAACTTCTGCCTCTTTACCTTTCCTTCACTTTTCCATTCTGATGGTACTATAGCTATCTCTGCAGCAGACAAAGCAACTCTCCTTGGTTTCCGTTTCTCCTCTAACTCCACCTTGGATGATTCTAACATTCCTTCGCCCCATGATGCTCATCTTACTAGTCCTATGTAGCTCCCTGTAATCTCTTTTTAGTACAGTCCAAAAAGCACTTCTCTCTAGACACAAGCAAGGCTCATGATCCTAAAGGCATCCATAACCATGTACTGAAAGAGTGTGCCTATGAACTTGCACCTGTGCACACTCATCTGTTCCATTTCTATTTAAAAACCAAAACTTTTCCTTCTTCTTGGAAGTATGTGTTGCTACATCCCTTCCCAAAGAAAGGAGACTGTTCTGAGCCCTCTATCATCCTACTGCTTTGACATCTACCATTTCCAAAGTCTTTGAATCTCTCCTCAGCTCCCATATCCTTAGACAACTTGAATCTAACAGTATTCTCTGTGATCATCAGTATGGTTCCCATAAGGCAAGATCCACTGGTCATATTGTTTCCTATCTTACTAATATCCGGTCATCATCCTTGAATGATTTTGGGGAGTCTTGTGTAGTGGCCCTTGACAAATCTAAAACTTTTGAGTGTGGCATCAGGGTCGTGCTTCTAAGCTCATCACTTTTGCCTTCCTCGTGCCTCTAAGCTCATCTCTTTTGCCTTCCCTCCCATTTTTCCATCAACAGTGATGTCTCTTAAGGTTCTGTCCTGGCCCCTGTACTTTTTCTCCTTTTTATCAAGGATTTCCTCTCTTCCACAAATATCCAAATGCACTCATCCACATATTTCGATTCTGCTCCTCCTCTCATTCAATCTGCATCTCATCTTGACACGGCTCCCTCAATAAACTCAGACTTGGACAGGATAGCTCAGTGGGAAGATGAAATCAAGTTAAGTTTAATGCCTTGAAGACCCAGTTTTTACTCATCTCTCTATCAAAAACTTCTCACTACTCTCGTTTCTCCTTTGACAGTTCTGTAATTCCACCTCTTGACTCAATGAACATACTTGGTATTACTGTAACATCCACTCTTTCTTGGAAACCTCACATTACAGAAATAGCTAAGTCTGCCTCAGGAGTTGTGTTTAGATGTCAAAATTTCTTTTCTTCTGAACAGTTGCTCCTTTTATACAAAGGATTGATTCATCCTCGTATGGAGTCCTGCTCTCCCAAGCTAACTTCAATACTTCACCATTTTGCCCTATGCCACAATGTTGGTTTGCTTTCCCTCTTCTGTTGGTATCACTTTGATTTTTGCTTGTGAGAGCTGGATCCTTGTGTGACCCCACCACTAGGTAGACCAGACAATACTCAGCAAGCTGCGGTGCCTTATGATTACTGCGTGCCCACTAGCAACTCAAGTGGGTTGTTTTGATTACTGTTTCTTTCCATACATCTTGAAGCTTTTGAACTCTGTACCTTCTAATGTCTTTCCTAATAACTAAGACCTGGTACAATCTAAAACACAAAAGCTTTTCACTTCCTCCAAAATTCATAAAAACTTTCCGTTGTTTCTTCTTTTTCCCTTTTATAATCCTCTGTATATTTCAATCAAGGCCCAGCCTTGATTTGGAATTTTGTCTGTGACAGGAGCCTCAATGGAAAAACAAACAAAAAAGTACATGTCCCATCAAAGGATTTTTTGCACAATAATGAGTTACTCAAGAGGAAAGCATACTCCTCCCAGCAAATACACTGAAAGTTCACTTTAAATTGGAGAAGAGCCTTCACTGTTGAAATGTTCACTAAATATGACTTCGTCCACTGAGCTCCACATAGAGAAAATATGCATTTAACAGTGGAATTTCAAACTACAATCAACAAAATTGTACAAACAAGTTTACAAATGCAACGGAGAAAGCTAATGTCCTTGAAGGAGTAATCTACTTTACAGGCTCTGAATGAAGTGTTTGAATATGCATGGATGTAACCATGATAAGAAAGGAGAGATAAGTCCCTCACCAACTACTAGGGTTGTGTCTCTTGAAGACCCCATGGTTGGCAAGGTACAAGCCAGGGACAGCCATCCGTGAGATACATCCCTCAAGTCCAATAATGAAAACTTCTGGGTTAGAAAAAAGCAAGATATACTTCAAAAACAACATTCCTATGTTTTCAAGTAATTTTTTTAAACAACTGTAAGATAATAATATGATGGCAGTATGTCACCAGAGATGCTGTGCCTCCATACTCCTACAAAGTATCAAACCAGCTATGCCACACAAAGGGCTATCTCATGCCCTCCCAACACAGCATTGTTATGAAACTCCTCCTGTCTCTCTCTAGAGATGTTGGTCTGCTTTGTTGTGCCACATGCAGCCAATGGCCAATTCACACTTGCTCAATGCATAGGTAAAATTTTGATGGTGCCACTGAAAATTGTGGACACTTAAAACTTGATGCAGTGGATGGTATACGTTAGTCTAAGTGTGTATGCTCAGAATTGTGGTTGGCAAAAACATGGCAAGCAAGGGACCCCTGTAGTATATTTTGGGAGAATAAAACAGAATGTTTTGGCTCTGAGTGAAACTAAGCTTAAGGGGAAGAAGTAAGAATGGTTAAGGAATGTCTCTGGGGTAAAATTTGGAGTCAGTGTGAGGGTGAGAGCAAAGGAAATAGTGTAAAGAAGTGAACCCAGATTGATGTGGGTGAAACCGAGAGTGGATTATGAGAGATGGGGGACTGTTAGTGTGTATACACATAACAACAGGAAGAAAGATGAGGGTTTTGGGAGGAGCTGAGTAAGTGCGTCAGTAATTTTGATGCACAGGAATGAGTAATGGTGATGGATAAACTGAATGCAGGAGTTGGCGATATGGCAGCTGAGGGTATAATTAAGGTGTATGGGGTACCCAGTGTGAATGAATTTGGTCATCAGCTTGTAGAAGCATGAGCTGAAAAAAGATTACTAATTAGGATTACTTGGTTTCAAAAGACTGTCATATATGTGTGGGTGAGGACGTTATACGATAAGCAGGCATTACTGGATCATGTACAAATTGATTGGCATTCTAAAGACAGGCTTTCAGATGTAAACGCATTGTATGGGGCAGATGGTGGAGGTCTAATCACTTCCTGATGGAGACAAAGTTAAAAGTTTGTAGAGAACTTGGAAAAAGAGAGAACAATATCAGTGGGATAAGTATGGTAAAAGTGAATGAGTTTGGAAAAGAGGCTTGTATGAAAAAATACCTGGGAAGATTGGGTGAAGAATGGTAAAAAGGGAAAGCACATGTAACTAAGGGAGTGCATAAAATGTGGGAGGTAAGCAGGGGAGCAGTGCCTACATGTGCATGAGAAGTGCACAGTATACAAAAGGAGGGATTTCTGCATGAGACAGGGAAGTGTGAGGTAGGACAAGGAAGTTAAGCTGTTAGTGAATGAGAAAAGAAAGTTGCATGGTTGTTACCTGTAGGGAAACAGTGCAAGTGAATGGGAGACATACAAGAGGAAGTGGCAGAAGGTCAGAAGGAAGGTGTAAGGTCTAAAAAAGACAGCATATGATAGTTGGGGTGAGAGTGTATCAGCAAACTTCAAGAAGCATAAGAAAATGCTTTAGAGGGTGAATACTGTGAGGAGAACATAAGAACAAATTGGAGCATCAATGAAGAGAGCACATGGAAAAGTGGTAACAGGCAAAAGTTTTCTGAAAAGGAGATGGAGATAGTATTATGAGGGGCTGTTAAATATTAGGTGACAAGACTGGCAGAAGTGGGGTGCTCAAGACATGGAGTATGCGGAATGAAAAAAATGTGGTAAGTGGTTGGGTGAAACAAGAAGAGGTGGTGAATGTCGCCCTCAACATGAAAAAAAGTGGCAAAATGGCTGGAGTGGATAGGACTGGCAGTTGAAATTCTTAAAAAAGGGGTGACAGAATATTCATTTAGTCAAGATGTTTAGTGGAAAAGTGGGTCGAGCTCTCAAGGTGAGATGCCTGAGGACTCGCAGAATTCCAGTAGAGTACCACTGTATAAAGGAAAAAGGAACAAAAGTGAATGCTTGAATTCCTTCCAAATGGATGGTAGGGGAATAAAGACCACACATTCTCCAATTTCAATGATCAATAGCACATTATCTCCCACCCTACCCATACTCCTGACCACTGTAACCACTCTCCTAATATTCTGGATCTTTTTTTGACCTCTAATCCATCCTACTGTAAATGCACAATCTCGCTCCCAATTGGTTCATCTGATCACACACCCAAAACCGTATCTATTTCAATGGCCCTTCCCTCTAGCAGCCCCTTCTACATGTAAATATTGGCACCTCAGCAAAGCTGACTGGAATGACTAACAAAAATTTTTTCTGACTTTAATTAAGTAAATTACAGTCTCATATGTGGTGATGCTTTCATCTCTGCCAACACATAACAGAGGTTATTATTGCAGAAATAGAGGCATTTATTCCCACTTCCTTCAAGATGACCTCTTCTGCCAATCCATGGCTCAATCATTCCTGTTCTGAGGCCATTCAGAAAAAAGAGCAGTATTATTGGACCTGGAAAACTCTCCTTCCTCTGACTCCCATTCAGCATTTATCACTGCCCATAACTAATGCAAGTATATCATTTGTGAGACAAGGCATTCCTTTATTCAAAGGAAGTGTGATAACCTTTACTCATCATCCAAAGACAGGATTTTCTGGTCTTTGGCTAAGAGCATCATTAACAACTTTTGTTGTTCTACCTTCTTCCCTCTTCTGTTCTCACAGTACTATATTTATCTCTCCCGTAGACAAAGCAACCCTTCGGGTACCATTTCCCCTTCAACCCCACCTTGGATGACTAACATTCTTTGATCCCCTAATCTCAAGCCCCATTGTCAAAAAAGTGCTTCTCTCTACACACACAAGCACTCATCCCTGTGTACTTAAAGAGTGTGTCTCTGAAACTGCACTTGTGCTTGCTCATCTGTTTTGTTTCTGTTTAAAAACCAAAATGTTTCCTTTTTGGAAGAAGACATTGGTACATCCCATCCCTAAGATGGGTGACCATTCTAATCCCTTGAACTATCATCCTGTTCCTATCTTATCAACGTCTGGTTATTATCCCATCCAGCAAAGGGGTTGTCAGGCATGCAAGGCAGTGACCCCATGTCACTGGATGGTGAGGAGGGTGATAGTCACATGGGACATAACTTTGGCATACTCCTTCAAGAAGGATATCTCCTGGTTATTGAAGGCTGAGAGGTTCTCCTTGCGGTTAAGAAACCTGTTGAGTTCAGCCTTCTTGGTGGCCAGGATGTTGCTGAAGATGCCTTCTCAATGGTGTTGCCAATCTTAGGGATCCTCCCCTGGGCACTGGAGACTGCCTTAGCCTTGCTGTGGCCCTTCTTGTTGTGGGCACTGAAAGCAGCAAAGGCAGAGCCTGTCTGCTTGAAGAAGCCCTTGCTCAAGTCCACAGAGACCACCAGATTGAAGGTGTGAGCTGCACACCTCATGTGGACTGATAGACTGGGGTGCACATGTTCCTCACCAAGGAGTTTGCCAAGGGTTACAATGTTGATAGTGTCGTCACCCTCAGCCATGTTGTCATTGTCTGAGTCGGCCTCAGGTAGTCTGCCAACATCGTCGAGGTCAGGCAACAGGTCCACTTGGCCACCATACTGGGTGAAAGCTTTCAAGAAGTCTGATTGTTGTTAGTGGTTGTCCTGACTACCTTGTCCTGAATGTTGAAGTGCTTCTGGACCTGGAACATGACCTCCATTAAAACATCATAAATGTGGTGACCAGTCAGATGCACACATGAATAAAGCATGCTTCCTGGCCCTGGTGATTGAGTCAATCCAGTGGAGATGTCAAGCCAAGGAACGATCTGAAACAAAGATCAAGTGATTATTGATTAAAACACTGTATAATACTGACTAATTGATTACTGAATATTACACTGATGAATAAGTCTTACTTTAAACATTTTAAAATGAAGGTTAACTTTAATCTATGCAAATTATTCTAGAAAGAAAAAATTATGTACTACATTACTGAATTGTGATTACTGCTGATTAATGTTTAAGTGATTATCAAGTCTTATTTACACATTTTGAAATCAAACTAAAGTTCATTTTATGCCAAAACTTATGACAGAAAACAGTAACATTCACTATATATGCCTAATTATCTATTCAAATTTTCCAAAAGAAGGAACAGAGGGGGCCAGGTGAGGATATTCCCAAAAAGGCCCAGTCCTCTGTTCTTAGCGCTACCTCGCTAACACGGGAAATGGTGAATAGTTTAAAAAAAAAAAAAATCTATTTTACTAACTACATTAAATGTTCTATCAGTATAATAAATATCTATGAATAAATGAATAATTACCTATTGTGAGCAGTTCAACAGTCAGTGGCGGTCGCCAATTACATCAGCCAATGAAAAGTGATGATGAGGGCCTCCTCAACTGCCCGCTGTTTGTCATCAATGCACCTGCCCAGAGTGCAGAGGGACATGCTAACCTTTGTTAAGGGTCCTGATCAGGTCAACAAACTTCTCAGACTCAACCAAGTGGAGCAGGAGTATCTTGTTGAAAAAAAAGGGACTATCTTTTTGTCAAAAGTGGACTGCTTTACTGCTGTGCCAGTGTTCACTGAGTGGCAGCCCAGGGCCTTGCTGATGGTGGGCTGCCAGATCTTGTAGGTGGGCAGCTAAAGGATGGTGGCACCAGAGCTGTGCACAGTGTTGCTGATGGAGGAGTGATGGTGGTACTTGCCATGGCCAGAACCACCCTTGATCTCTTCCTCAAACTGGATAGCTAAGGATGGGTGGGTCTTCTTGACGAGGGACTTCAAATTATTAAGGCTGGTGACACGGCTTCTAACAATTTTTTTGTTCGGGTGGAATTTTTGGCACTCAAAACAGTACCATGTTGTTGTCCTTGTCCTGACGGCTGACTTTGAGGCAGCACTTCAGGTGGGGCCAGGGGTTATGGAAAGGCTCCTGGTCATGGCTAGCAGCAACCTGGCTATCAGATGGCTGAGAAGTCTCCACTATAGACAGAGTCAGGTTGAGACTCAAAAGTGCCTGAAACATAGGTGATCTCAATGTTGAGAACTTTGTCTAGGTGTTCCATGGACCATGGTCCATTGTAGTCTTGTACTGTTGTAAGTTAACTTGTAGAGACCAGACCGTAAAAGAGAAGTTAGAGAACTGAACACTGTCAAGTTGACGATAATACTGAACTGCCTTACTGGCTACTCCCAATACAGCCGAATCCACAGTGTGTCACAGGGTTGCTAGGTCTATCCTTTTTCAGATCTGGAAGTCCTAAATATTTTGAGAAAAGAAAAAGAACAGCCTATATTTGTCCTTTTCAAAGTATTTTATTCAGCTTTACGCAAAATAATTGCAAAATTCACGAATCCTAATGGAATTCTTTCCCTGCCAGATGACTGGCAACTATCATCAATAAGGTCCATGGACATGTCCACTTCCACTTGTAACCTTGCATGGTACCTGTTCAGTACAGGAAAAGTATGGGGAGTGTGTTTGATGGCTAAGCTATTACCAACATAAAATGTAAGGGGAAGATTAATCCGTTTTAATACTTGTCTGTATTGTTTTACAAACCATATAATTTTCATCACTATGCAGAAACAGTAAAAATTAATCATTGCATGATTATGTTGGACATAAGAAACAAATAAACAATATATCTGAGCTATATATTCTATCAATATGTGACATTATCATACATACATATAAATGACAACAAACAAAATGAACAGCAAAGTATATCAACTATAAGTATATCAAAGTATATCAACTATAAGTATTACCAACTATAATTCAAATTTCCTTATTACACGAAAAAGAATTAACAACAATGAATAATAATTATACTGAAAAACTTAAAAAACAAATGTTTAAAAAACAATGTTAATATATACAAATTTTAATGGACAAAAAACTAACATACATTATTGGATTAAAAAAATCAAGTCATTGGAAGTTAACTGGTCAAATACAAAAAAGGCCACATTCTATTACATTCAGTCTTGAGCTGTTATGTGTAATGCAACAATCCCACAGCTCCTTATCCACATCCAAGCCCCACAGACCTTTTCATGTTTTACCCAGATGCTTCATATGTCCTGGTTCAGTCCACTAACAGCATGTCAACCCCGGTATGCCATATTGTTCCAATTCACTCTTTTCCTTGCATGCCCACCCTCCTGTATGTTCAGGCCCAGATCGCTCAAAATCGTTTTCACTCCATCCCTCCACCTCCAATTTTGTCTCCTACTTCTTGTTACCTTCACCTCTGTCACATATATCCTCTTTGTCAATCTTTCCTCACTCATTCTCTCCATATGTTCAAACCACTTCAACACACACTTTTCTGCTCTCTCAACCACACTCTTTTTATTTCTACTCTTACCCTTTCATTACTTACTTGATAAAACCACCTCACACCACATACTGTCTTCAAGCATTTAATATCCAACACATCCACCCTCCTCTGTATAGCCCATGCCTCACAACCATTTAACACTGTTGGAACTACTATTCCTTCCAACATACTCATTTTTGCTCTCCAAGATAATGTTCTCTTCTTCCACATATTCTTCATCACTCCCAGAATCTTTGTCCCCTCCCCCACCCTGTGACTCACTTTCACTTCCATGGTTCCATCCACTGCTAAGTCCACTCTCAGATATCTAAAACTTCACTCACTCCAGTTTTTCTCCATTCAAACTTACATCCCAATTAACTTGTTCCTCAACTCTGCTGCACCTTATTCACATTTACTATCAACTTTCTCCTTTCTCACACTTTCCAAATTCAGTCACCAACCACTGTAGTTTCTCACCCGAATCAGCCAGTGGATTGGTATCATCAGCGAACAACTGATTCACTTCCCAGGCCCTCTCATCCACAACAAACTGCATACTTGACTCTCTCTCCAAAACTCTTGCATTTACCTCCCTAACCACCCAATCCATAAACAGATTAAACAACCATGGGGACATCACCCACCCCTGCCGCAAACCAACATTCACCGGGAACAAATCACTCTCCTCTCTTCCTATTCATACACATGCCTTACATCCTTGGTAACAACTTTTCACTGATTCTAGCAACTTACCTCTCACACAATATACTCTTGAGAGAGTTTTTAGAGTTTTTTCATTTTTGTAACTTCAATAATAAACAGCATACAGGAAGAAAACACAGCTGCAACCATAAGAATGTTTTTACATATTTACCTATCAAGCAGTTTGTTCAGCATGGCATAGGATGGAAGGAAACATAATATCCCTCGAGGTACTGCCCTACACACACTTAGAACTAGCCTCCCAAGCTCATCTTGGAATCCCCAGTTTTCAGTGTTCCTGTATGTTGCCTTTAGCGTCTGTTCTGTTGGTCCCTTACCTATTGTGCCAACCCAGACCTGTATGTAAAAAGAAAAAAAATCAAGACTGCTCAACAAATGGTTGTACAAAATTTAAACTTCCAGTCTGTTTCCTTTCAAACATAATTTTTCACATTTACTTGTGTTTACCTTCAATTGCCGATGCTTACACACATCATAAAACCCTTACAACCTTCTGCAACTCCTCTTGCTCTCAGCAAACAACACAGTATCATCTGCAAACTGGCTTCCTACGAGTAACAATATTTCACTGCAACACTCCATCTCTGCACTGCCTTTTCCTAGTTTTGTTTTAATTTCTCTTATCACTGCATCCAACCAAATATACACTTTTATATTCATTATACTTAATCGCGATTTCCTATGTCAGTGAGGCAGCCCCAGGAAACAGACGAAGAATGGCCCATCTGCTAATATACACATATATAAACATAAATATATGGTGTGGGAGGCAAGTTGTTAGAAGCAGTGAAAAGTTTTTATCGAGGATGTAAGGCATGTGTACGTGTAGGAAGAGAGGAAAGTGATTGGTTCTCAGTGAATGTAGGTTTGCGGCAGGGGTGTGTGATGTCTCCATGGTTGTTTAATTTGTTTATGGATGGGGTTGTTAGGGAGGTGAATGCAAGAGTTTTGGAAAGAGGGGCAAGTATGAAGTCTGTTGTGGATGAGAGAGCTTGTGAAGTGAGTCAGTTGTTCGCTGATGATAGTGCTGGTGGCTGATTCATGTGAGAAACTGCAGAAGCTGGTGACTGAGTTTGGTAAAGTGTGTGAAAGAAGAAAGTTAAGAGTAAATGTGAATAAGAGCAAGGTAATTAGGTATAGTAGGGTTGAGGGTCAAGTCAATTGGGAGGTAAGTTTGAATGGAGAAAAACTGGAGGAAGTGATATCTGGGAGTGGATCTGGCAGCGGATGGAAACATGGAAGCGGAAGTGGATCATAGGGTGGGGGAGGGGGTGAAAATCCTGGGAGCCTTGAAGAATGTGTGGAAGTCGAGAACATTATCTCGGAAAGCAAAAATGGGTATGTTTGAAGGAATAGTGGTTCCAACAATGTTGTATGGTTGCGAGGCGTGGGCTATGGATAGAGTTGTGCGCAGGAGGGTGGTTGTGCTGGAAATGAGATGTTTGAGGACAATATATGGTGTGAGGTGGTTTGATCAAGTAAGTAACGTAAGGGTAAGAGAGATGTGTGGAAATAAAAAGAGCGTGGTAGAGAGAGCAGAAGAGGGTGTTTTGAAATGGTTTGGGCACATGGAGAGAATGAGTGAGGAAAGATTGACCAAGAGGATATATGTGTCGGAAGTGGAGGGAATGAGGAGAAGTGGGAGACCAAATTGGAGGTGGAAAGATGGAGTGAAAAAGATTTTGTGTGATCGGGGCCTGAACATGCAGGAGGGTGAAAGGAGAGCAAGGAATAGAGTGAATTGGATCGATGTGGTATACTGGGGTTGACGTGCTGTCAGTGGATTGAATCAGGGCATGTGAAGCGTATGGGGTAAACCATGGAAAGCTGTGTAGGTAAGTATATTTGCGTGTGTGGACGTATGTATATACATGTGTATGGGGGTGGGTTGGGCCATTTCTTTTGTCTGTTTCCTTGCGCTACCTCGCAAACGCGGGAGACAGCGACAAAGCAAAAAAAAAAGAAAAAAAAATAAACATAAATATGCACCTAGGCATGAGAAGAAAGATCATGAGAGGCAAGTGTTTTGGGAGCAGCTGAATGAGTGTGTTAGTGGTTTTGATGCACAAGCCCAGGTTATAGTGATGGGTGACTTGAATGCAAAGGTGAGTAATGTCGCAGTTGAGGGAATAATTGGTATACATGGGGTGTTCAGTGTTGTAAATGGAAATGGTGAAGAGCTTGTAGATTTATGTGCCAAAAAAGGATTGGTGATTGGGAATACCTGGTTTAAAAAGCGAGATATACATAGGTATACGTATGTAAGTAGGAGAGATGGCCAGAGAGCGTTATTGGATTACGTGTTAATTGACAGGCGCGCGAAAGAGAGACTTTTGGATGTTAATGTGCTGAGAAGTGCAACTGGAGGGATGTCTGATCATTATCTTGTGGAGGCTAAGGTGAAGATTTGTATGGGTTTTCAGAAAAGAAGAGTGAATGCTGGGGTGAAGAGGGTGGTGAGAGTAAGTGAGCTTGGGAAGGAGACTTGTGTGAGGAAGTATCAGGAGAGACTGAGTACAGAATGGAAAAAGGTGAGAACAATGGAAGTAAGGGGAGTGGGGGAGGAATGGGATGTATTCAGGGAATCAGTGATGGATTGCGCAAAAGATGCTTGTGGCATGAGAAGAGTGGGAGGTGGGTTGATTAGAAAGGGTAGTGAGTGGTGGGATGAAGAAGTAAGATTATTAGTGAAAGAGAAGAGAGAGGCATTTGGACGATTTTTGCAGGGAAAAAATGCAAATGAGTGGGAGATGTATAAAAGAAAGAGACAGGAGGTCAAGGGAAACGTGCAAGAGGTGAAAAAGAGGGCAAATGAGAGTTGGGGTGAGAGAGTATCATTAAATTTTAGGGAGAATAAAAAGATGTTCTGGAAGGAGGTAAATAAAGTGCGTAAGACAAGGGAGCAAATGGGAACTTCAGTGAAGGGCGCTAATAGGGAGGTGATAACAAGTAGTGGTGATATGAGAAGGAGATGGAGTGAGTATTTTGAAGGTTTGTTGAATGTGTTTGATGATAGAGTGGCAGATATAGGGTGTTTTGGTTGAGGTGGTGTGCAAAGTGAGAGGGTTAGGGAAAATGATTTGGTAAACAGAGAAGAGGTAGTAAAAGCTTTGCGGAAGATGAAAGCCGGCAAGGCAGCGGGTTTGGATGGTATTGCAGTGGAATCTATAAAAAAAAGGGGGTGACTGTATTGTTGACTGGTTGGTAAGGTTATTTAATGTATGTATGACTCATGGTGAGGTGCCTGAGGATTGGCGGAATGCGTGCATATTGCCATTGTACAAAGGCAATGGGGATAAGAGTGAGTGCTCAAATTACAGAGGTATAAGTTTGTTGAGTATTCCTGGTAAATTATATGGGAGGGTATTGATTGAGAGGGTGAAGGCATGTACAGAGCATCAGATTGGGGAAGAGCAGTGTGGTTTCAGAAGTGGTAGAGGATGTGTGGATCAGGTGTTTGCTTTGAAGAATGTATGTGAGAAATACTTAGAAAAGCAAATGGATTTGTATGTAGCATTTATGGATCTGGAGAAGGCATATGATAGAGTTGATAGAGATGCTCTGTGGAAGGTATTAAGAATATATGGTGTGGGAGGCAAGTTGTTAGAAGCAGTGAAGAGTTTTTATCGAGGATGTAAGGCATGTGTATGTGTAGGAAGAGAGGAAAGTGATTGGTTCTCAGTGAATGTAGGTTTGCGGCAGGGGTGTGTGATGTCTCCATGGTTGTTTAATTTGTTTATGGATGGGGTTGTTAGGGAGGTGAATGCAAGAGTTTTGGAAAGAGGGGCAAGTATGAAGTCTGTTGTGGATGAGAGAGCTTGGGAAGTGAGTCAGTTGTTGTTCGCTGATGATACAGCGCTGGTGGCTGATTCATGTGAGAAACTGCAGAAGCTGGTGACTGCGTTTGGTAAAGTGTGTGAAAGAAGAAAGTTAAGAGTAAATGTGAATAAGAGCAAGGTTATTAGGTACAGTAGGGTTGAGGGTCAAGTTAATTGGGAGGTAAGTTTGAATGGAGAAAAACTGGAGGAAGTAAAGTGTTTTAGATATCTGGGAGTGGATCTGGCAGCGGATGGAACCATGGAAGCGGAAGTGAATCATAGGGTGGGGGAGGGGGCGAAAATCCTGGGAGCCTTGAAGAATGTGTGGAAGTTGAGAACATTATCTCGGAAAGCAAAAATGGGTATGTTTGAAGGAATAGTGGTTCCAACAATGCTGTATGATTGCGAGACGTGGGCTATGGATAGAGTTGTGCGCAGGAGGGTGGATGTGCTGGAAATGAGATGTTTGAGGACAATGTGTGGTGTGAGGTGGTTTGATCGAGTAAGTAATGATTGGGTAAGAGAGATGTGTGGAAATAAAAATAGCGTGGTTGAGAGAGCAGAAGAGGGTGTTTTGAAATGGTTTGGGCACATGGAGAGAATGAGTGAGGAAAGATTGACCAAGAGGATATATGTGTCGGAGGTGGAGGGAACGAGGAGAAGTGGGAGACCAAATTGGAGGTGGAAAGATGGAGTGAAAAAGATTTTGTGTGATCGGGGCCTGAACATGCAGGAGGGTGAAAGGAGGGCAAGGAATAGAGTGAATTGGATCGATGTGGTATACCAGGGTTGACGTGCTGTCAGTGGATTGAGTCAGGGCATGTGAAGAGTCTGGGGTAAACCATGGAAAGTTGTGTGGGGCCTGGATGTGGAAAGGGAGCTCTGGTTTCGGGCATTATTGCGTGACAGCTAGAGACTGAGTGTGAACGAATGGGGCCTTTGTTGTCCTTTCCTAGCGCTACCTCGCACACATGAGGGGAGAGGAGGATGGTATTCCATGTGTGGCGAGGAGGCGATGGGAATGAATAAAGGCAGACAGTGTGAATTGTGTGCATGGGTATAAATGTATGTGTCTATGTGTGTATATATATATGTGTACATTGAGATATCTGGGAGTGGATCTGGCAGCGGATGGAACCATGGAAGCGGAAGTGGATCATAGGGTGGGGGAGGGGGCGAAAATTCTGGGGGCCTTGAAGAATGTGTGGAAGTCGAGAACATTATCTCGGAAAGCAAAAATGGGTATGTTTGAAGGAATAGTGGTTCCAACAATGTTGTATGGTTGCGAGGCGTGGGCTATGGATAGAGTTGTGCGCAGGAGGATGGATGTGCTGGAAATGAGATGTTTGAGGACAATGTGTGGTGTGAGGTGGTTTGATCGAGTGAGTAACGTAAGGGTAAGAGAGATGTGTGGAAATAAAAAGAGCGTGGTTGAGAGAGCAGAAGAGGGTGTTTTGAAGTGGTTTGGGCACATGGAGAGGATGAGTGAGGAAAGATTGACCAAGAGGATATATGTGTCGGAGGTGGAGGGAACAAGGAGAAGAGGGAGACCAAATTGGAGGTGGAAAGATGGAGTGAAAAAGATTTTGTGTGATCGGGGCCTGAACATGCAGGAGGGTGAAAGGAGGGCAAGGAATAGAGTGAATTGGAGCGATGTGGTATACCGGGGTTGACGTGCTGTCAGTGGATTGAATCAAGGCATGTGAAGCGTCTGCGGTAAGCTATGGAAAGCTGTGTAGGTATGTATATTTGCGTGTGTGGACGTATGTATATACATGTGTATGGGGGGGGTTGGGCCATTTCTTTCGTCTGTTTCCTTGCGCTACCTCACAAACGCGGGAGACAGCGACAAAGTATAATAATAATAATAATAAAAACATTGAGATGTATAGGTATGTATATTTGTGTGTGGACGTGTATGTATATACATGTGTATGGGGGTGGGTTGGGCCATTTCTTTCGTCTGTTTCCTTGCGCTACCTCACAAACGCGGGAGACAGAGAAAAAAAAATAAACATAAATGCCCATATATATGCATATACATATCAACATACACATACATACACATACACAGACATATACACATGTAAACATGTACATATTCATGCTTGCCTTCATCCATTCCTGTTGCCACCCTGCCCCAAAGGAAGCAGCATCGCTACCCCCTGCTACAGCATGGTAGCACCAGGAAAACAAACAAAAAAGGCCAGATTTGTTCACAGTCAGTCTCTAGCTGTCATGCGTAATGCACCGAAACCACAGCCCCCTATCCACATCTAGGCCCCACAAGCCTTTCCATGGTTCACCCCAAACATTTCACATGCCTTGGTTCAGTCCATTGATAGCACATCAACCTCGGTATAACACATCATTCCAATTCACTCTATTCCTTGCATGCCTCTCACCCTCCTGTATGTTCAGGCTCTGATCACTCAGAATCTCTTTCATTCCATCCTTCCACCTCCAATTTGGTCTCCCAGTTCTTGTTCCTTCCACCTCAGACACATATATCCTTTTTGTCAATCTTTCCTCACTCATTCTCTCCACATGTCCAAATCATTTTAACAGACCCTCTTCTGCTCTCTCAACTACACTCTTTTTATTTCCATACAGCTCTCTTACCGTTTCATTAATTACTCGATCAAGTATACATTAATATAATCTATGAAGCATTATGGATCATTCAATAGTATTACTGTTACCAGTAATAAATACCTACACACCTGATTCTTTTCAATGACATGATTAGCTTCTAGCTGAATCTTGAATGGAATAGCCAACTCAGACTGGAAGGAATTCATGGGGGAAAGAGTTCCTGATGTCAAGATGATTGAGCGGACACCAGAACAAAGATAACGGAAAGCCACAGCAGGGTTGAGACACCAGAAATTAATGGAATACTCCCATCCTACAGTTGATCTACCTCTGCTAATCCAGCCACTTGCATTCTGGAAAAAAAACTTTGGTCATTCTATTTCATGAATAGGTAGCACACCACCAACATCCTTCTATCTTATATTTCTTAAGGTTAAAGTATGGGGACCATAATTGTGCATGCTGAGTCTCATAACAAAGAATCAAATGGTGGGGAGCCATACGTGCCACATTTTCCTAATCTTTAAAAACTCATAAAGGGAGCACTTAGGGTGTGGGCTTGTATGGATAAGAGTAAGATAAAGTTTAGGAAAAATAAAACAAAATACTGGAACACAGATGAGAGACATAACTTAGGTTTGATAAGATCAGCTAGAAAAAAAAAAGCAATGCAATTCAAAAAATATTTCCATTAAGATTATTATAAACTGTTAAATATCTATTCTTTCATCATACATAATCACTGTTTCCCACATCAGCGAGGCAGCGCCAGGAAACAGATAAAGAACGACCCATCCACTCATGAACACACATATATACATTTTTTTTCTATTATTTTTTTATTATACTTTGTCGCTGTCTCCCGCGTTTGCAAGGTAGCGCAAGGAAACAGACGAAAGAAATGGCCCAACCCCCCCCCCATACATATGTATATACATACGTCCACACACGCAAATATACATACCTACACAGCTTTCCATGGTTTACCCCAGACGCTTCACATGCCTTGATTCAATCCACTGACAGCACGTCAACCCCGGTATACCACATCAATCCAATTCACTCTATTCCTTGCCCTCCTTTCACCCTCCTGCATGTTCAGTCCCCGATCACACAAAATCTTTTTCACTCCATCTTTCCACCTAAAATTTGGTCTCCCTCTTCTCGTTCCCTCCACCTCCGACACATATATCCTCTTGGTCAATCTTTCCTCACTCATTCTCTCCATGTCCCCAAACCACTTCAGAACACCCTCTTCTGCTCTCTCAACCATACTCTTTTTATTTCCACACATCTCTCTTACCCTTACGTTACTCACTCGATCAAACCACCTCACACCACACATTGTCCTCAAACATCTCATTTCCAGCACATCCATCCTCCTACGCACAAATCTATCCATAGCCCACGCCTCGCAACCATACAACATTGTTGGAACCACTATTCCTTCAAACATACCCATTTTTGCTTTCCGAGATAATGTTCTCGACTTCCACACGTTCTTCAAGGCCCCCAGAATTTTCGCCCCCTCCCCCACCCTATGATCCACTTCCGCTTCCATGGTTCCATCCGCTGACAGATCCACTCCCAGATATCTAAAACACTTCACTTCCTCCAGTTTTTCTCCATTCAAACTCACATCCCAATTGACTTGACCCTCAACCCTACTGTACCTAATAACCTTGCTCTTATTCACATTTACTCTTAACTTTCTTCTTCCACACACTTTACCAAACTCAGTCACCAGCTTCTGCAGTTTCTCACATGAATCAGCCACCAGCGCTGTATCATCAGCGAACAACAACTGACTCACTTCCCAAGCTCTCTCATCCCCAACAGACTTCATACTTGCCCCTCTTTCTAAAACTCTTGCATTTACCTCCCTAACAACCCCATCCATAAACAAATTAAACAACCATGGAGACATCACACACCCCTGCCGCAAACCTACATTCACTGAGAACCAATCACTTTCCTCTCTTCCTACACGTACACATGCCTTACATCCTCGATAAAAACTTTTCACTGCTTCTAACAACTTTCCTCCCACACCATATATTCTTAATACCTTCCACAGAGCATCTCTATCAACTCTATCATATGCCTTCTCCAGATCCATAAATGCTACATACAAATCCATTTGCTTTTCTAAGTATTTCTCACATACATTCTTCAAAGCAAACACCTGATCCACACATCCTCTACCACTTCTGAAACCACACTGCTCTTCCCCAATCTGATGCTCTGTACATGCCTTCACCCTCTCAATCAATACCCTCCCATATAATTTACCAGGAATACTCAACAAACTTATACCTCTGTAATTTGAGCACTCACTCTTATCCCCTTTGCCTTTGTACAATGGCACTATGCACGCATTCCGCCAATCCTCAGGCACCTCACCATGAGTCATACATACATCAAATAACCTTACCAACCAGTCAACAATACAGTCACCCCCTTTTTTAATAAATTCCACTGCAATACCATCCAAACCTGCTGCCTTGCCGGCTTTCATCTTCCGCAAAGCTTTCACTACCTCTTCTCTGTTTACCAAATCATTTTCCCTAACCCTCTCACTTTGCACACCACCTCGACCAAAACACCCTATATCTGCCACTCTATCATCAAACACATTCAACAAACCTTCAAAATACTCACTCCATCTCCTTCTCACATCACCACTACTTGTTATCACCTCCCCATTTGCGCCCTTCACTGAAGTTCCCATTTGCTCCCTTGTCTTACGCACTTTATTTACCTCCTTCCAGAACATCTTTTTATTCTCCCTAAAATTTAATGATACTCTCTCACCCCAACTCTCATTTGCCCTTTTTTTCACCTCTTGCACCTTTCTCTTGACCTCCTGTCTCTTTCTTTTATACATCTCCCACTCAATTGCATTTTTTCCCTGCAAAAATCGTCCAAATGCCTCTCTCTTCTCTTTCACTAATACTCTTACTTCTTCATATATATATGTTTATGGATGGGGTTGTTAGGGAGGTAAATGCAAGAGTTTTGGAAAGAGGGGCAAGTATGAAGTCTTTTGGGGATGAGAGAGCTTGGGAAGTGAGTCAGTTGTTGTTCGCTGATGATACAGCGCTGGTGGCGGATTCATGTGAGAAACTGCAGAAGCTGGTGACGGAGTTTGGTAAAGTGTGTGGAAGAAGAAAGTTAAGAGTAAATGTGAATAAGAGCAAGGTTATTAGGTACAGTAGGGTTGAGGGTCAAGTCAATTGGGAGGTGAGTTTGAATGGAGAAAAACTGGAGGAAGTGAAGTGTTTTAGATATCTGGGAGTGGATCTGTCAGCGGATGGAACCATGGAAGCGGAAGTGGATCATAGGGTGGGGGAGGGGGCGAAAATTTTGGGAGCCTTGAAAAATGTGTGGAAGTCGAGAACATTATCTCGGAAAGCAAAAATGGGTATGTTTGAAGGAATAGTGGTTCCAACAATGTTGTATGGTTGCGAGGCGTGGGCTATGGATAGAGTTGTGCGCAGGAGGATGGATGTGCTGGAAATGAGATGTTTGAGGACAATGTGTGGTGTGAGGTGGTTTGATCGAGTAAGTAACGTAAGGGTAAGAGAGATGTGTGGAAATAAAAAGAGCGTGGTTGAGAGAGCAGAAGAGGGTGTTTTGAAATGGTTTGGGCACATGGAGAGAATGAGTGAGGAAAGATTGACCAAGAGGATATATGTGTCGGAGGTGGAGGGAACGAGGAGAAGAGGGAGACCAAATTGGAGGTGGAAAGATGGAGTGAAAAGGATTTTGTGTGATCGGGGCCTGAACATGCAGGAGGGTGAAAGGAGGGCAAGGAATAGAGTGAATTGGAGCGATGTGGTATACAGGGGTTGACGTGCTGTCAGTGGATTGAATCAAGGCATGTGAAGCGTCCGGGGTAAACCATGGAAAGCTGTGTAGGTATGTATATTTGCGTGTGTGGACGTGTGTATGTACATGTGTATGGGGGGGGTTGGGCCATTTCTTTCGTCTGTTTCCTTGCGCTACCTCGCAAACGCAGGAGACAGCGACAAAGTATAAAAAAAAAAAAATAAATATATATATATATATATATATATATATATATATATATATATATATATATTTGCTTTGTTGCTGTCTTCCGCGTTAGCGAGGTAGTGCAAGGAAACAGACGAAAGAATGGCCCGACCCACCCACATACACATGTATATAAATACACATCCACACATGCAAATATACATACCTATACATCTCAATGTACACATATATATACACACACATATATAACCAAGCACACAATTCACACTGTCTGCCCTTAGTCATTCCCATCGCCACCTCGCCACACATGGAATACCATCCCCCTCCCCCTCATGTGTGCGAGGTAACGCTAGGAAAAGACAACAAAGGCCCCATTCGTTCACACTCAGTCTCTAGCTGTCATGCAATAATGCCTGAAACCAGAGCTCCCTTTCCACATCCAGGACCCACACAACTTTCCATGGTTTACCCCAGACGCTTCACATGCCCTGATTCAATCCACTGACAGCACGTCAACCCCGGTATACCACATCGATCCAATTTACTCTAGTCCTCGCCCTCCTTTCACCCTCCTGCATGTTCAGGCCCCGATCACACAAAATCTTTTTCACTCCATCTTTCCACCTCCAATTTGGTCTCCCACTTCTCCTCGTTCCCTCCACCTCTGACACATATATCCTCTTGGTCAATCTTTCCTCACTCATTCTCTCCATGTGCCCAAACCATTTCAAAACACCCTCTTCTGCTCTCTCAACCACGCTCTTTTTATTTCCACACATCTCTCTTACCCTTACATTACTTACTCGATCAAACCACCTCACACCACACATTGTCCTCAAACATCTCATTTCCAGCACATCCACCCTCCTGCGCACAACTCTATCCATAGCCCACGTCTCGCAATCATACAGCATTGTTGGAACCACTATTCCTTCAAACATACCCATTTTAGCTTTCCGAGATAATGTTCTCGACTTCCACACATTCTTCAAGGATCCCAAAATTTTCGCCCCCTCCCCCCCCCCCTATGATTCACTTCCGCTCCCATGGTTCCATCCGCTGCCAGATCCACTCCCAGATATCTAAAACACTTTACTTCCTCCAGTTTTTCTCCATTCAAACTTACCTCCGAATTGACTTGACCCTCAACCCTACTGTACCTAACAACCTTGCTCTTATTCACATTTACTCTTAACTTTCTTCTTTCACTCACTTTACCAAACTCAGTCACCAGCTTCTGCAGTTTCTCACATGGATCAGCCACCAGCGCTGTATCATCAGCGAACAACAACTGACTCACTTCCCAAGCTCTCTCATCCCCAACAGACTTCATACTTGCCCCTCTTTCTAAAATTCTTGCATTTACCTCCCTAACAACCCCATCCATAAACAAATTAAACAACCATGGAGACATCACACACCCCTGCCGCAAACCTACATTCACTGAGAACCAATCACTTTCCTCTCTTCCTACACGTACACATGCCTTACATCCTCGATAAAAACTTTTCACTGCTTCTAACAACTTGCCTCCCACTCCATATATTCTTAATACCTTCCACAAAGCATCTCTATCAACTCTATCATATGCCTTCTCTAGATCCATAAATGCTACATACAAATCCATTTGCTTTTCTAAGTATTTCTCACATACATTCTTCAAAGCAAACACCTGATCCACCTGATATTTTTTTTTTTCTTTTTTGCTGTCTCCCGCATTTGCAAGGTAGCGCAAGGAAACAGACGAAAGAAATGGCCCAACCCACCCCCATACACATGTATATACATACGTCCACACACGCAAATATACATACCTACACAGCTTTCTATGGTTTACCCCAGACGCTTCACAAGCCCTGATTCAATCCACTGACAGCACGTCAACCCCGGTATACCACATCGATCCAATTCACTCTATTCCTTGCCCTCCTTTCACCCTCCTGCATGTTCAGGCCCCGATCACACAAAATCTTTTTCACTCTATCTTTCCACCTCCAATTTGGTCTCCCACTTCTCCTCGTCCCCTCCACCTCCGACACATACATCCTCTTGGTCAATCTTTCCTCACTCATTCTCTCCATGTGCCCAAACCATTTCAAAACACCCTCTTCTGCTCTCTCAACCACGCTCTTTTTATTTCCACACATCTCTCTTACCCTTACGTTACTTACTCGATCAAACCACCTCACACCACACACTGTCCTCAAACATCTCATTTCCAGCACATCCACCCTCCTGCGCACAACTCTATCCATAGCCCACGCCTCGCAACCATACAACATTGTTGGAACCACTATTCCTTCAAAAATACCCATTTTTGCTTTCCGAGATAATGTTCTCGACTTCCACACATTCTTCAGGGCCCCCAGGATTTTCGCCCCCTCCCCCACCCTATGATCCACTTCCGCTTCCATGGTTCCATCCGCTGCCAGATCCACTCCCAGATATCTAAAACACTTTACTTCCTCCAGTTTTTCTCCATTCAAACTTACCTCCCAATTGACTTGACTCTCAACCCTACTGTACCTAATAACCTTGCTCTTATTCACACTTACTCTTAACTTTCTTCTTTCACACACTTTACCAAACTCAGTCACCAGCTTCTGCAGTTTCTCACATGAATCAGCCACCAGCGCTGTATCATCAGTGAACAACAACTGACTCACTTCCCAAACTCTCTCATCCCCAACAGACTTCATACTTGCCCCTCTTTCCAAAACTCTTGCATTCACCTCCCTAACAACAGCGACAAAGTATAATAAAAAAATATAATAATAATAAATATATATATTGTTGACTGGTTGGTAAGGTTATTTAATGTATGTATGACTCATGGTGAGGTGCCTGAGGATTGGCGGAATGCGTGCATAGTGCCATTGTACAAAGGCAAAGGGGATAAGAGTGAGTGCTCAAATTACAGAGGTATAAGTTTGTTGAGTATTCCTGGTAAATTATATGGGAGGGTATTGATTGAGAGGGTGAAGGCATGTACAGAGCATCAGATTGGGGAAGAGCAGTGTGGTTTCAGAAGTGGTAGAGGATGTGTGGATCAGGTGTTTGCTTTGAAGACTGTATGTGAGAAATACTTAGAAAAGCAAATAGATTTGTATGTAGCATTTATGGATCTGGAGAAGGCATATGATAGAGTTGATAGAGATGCTCTGTGGAAGGTATTAAGAATATATGGTGTGGGAGGAAAGTTGTTAGAAGCAGTGAAAAGTTTTTATCGAGGATGTAAGGCATGTGTACGTGTAGGAAGAGAGGAAAGTGATTGGTTCTCAGTGAATGTAGGTTTGCGGCAGGGGTGTGTGATGTCTCCATGGTTGTTTAATTTGTTTATGGATGGGGTTGTTAGGGAGGTAAATGCAAGAGTTTTGGAAAGAGGGGCAAGTATGAAGTCTGTTGGGGATGAGAGAGCTTGGGAAGTGAGTCAGTTGTTGTTCGCTGATGATACAGCACTGGTGGCTGATTCATGTGAGAAACTGCAGAAGCTGGTGACTGAGTTTGGAAAAGTGTGTGGAAGAAGAAAGTTAAGAGTAAATGTGAATAAGAGCAAGGTTATTAGGTACAGTAGGGTTGAGGGTCAAGTCAATTGGGAGGTGAGTTTGAATGGAGAAAAACTGGAGGAAGTGAAGTGTTTTAGATATCTGGGAGTGGATCTGGCAGCGGATGGAACCATGGAAGCGGAAGTGGATCATAGGGTGGGGGAGGGGGCGAAAATCCTGGGGGCCCTGAAGAATGTGTGGAAGTCGAGAACATTATCTCGGAAAGCAAAAATGGGTATGTTTGAAGGAATAGTGGTTCCAACAATGTTGTATGGTTGCGAGGCGTGGGCTATGGATAGAGTTGTGCGCAGGAGGATGGATGTGCTGGAAATGAGATGTTTGAGGACAATGTGTGGTGTGAGGTGGTTTGATCGAGTAAGTAATGTAAGGGTAAGAGAGATGTGTGGAAATACAAAGAGCGTGGTTGAGAGCAGAAGAGGGTGTTTTGAATTGGTTTGGGCACATGGAGGGAATGAGTGAGGAAAGATTGACCAAGAGGATATATGTGTCAGAGGTGGAGGGAACGAGGAGAAGTGGGAGACCAAATTGGAGGTGGAAAGATGGAGTGAAAAAGATTTTGAGTGATCGGGGCCTGAACATGCAGGAGGGTGAAAGGCGGGCAAGGAATAGAGTTAATTGGATTGATGTGGTATACCAGGGTTGACGTGCTGTCAGTGGATTGAATCAGGGCATGTGAAGCGTCTGGGGTAAACCATGGAAAGTTGTGTGGGGCCTGGATTTGGAAAGGGAGCTGTGGTTTCGGGCATTATTGCCTGACAGCTAGAGACTGAGTGTGAACGAATGGGGCCTTTGTTGTCTTTTCCTAGCGCTACCTCGCACACATGAGGGGGGAGGGGGATGGTATTCCATGTGTGGCGAGATGGCGATGGGAATGAATAAAGGCAGACAGTGTGAATTGTGTGCATGGGTATATATGTATGTGTCTGTGTGTGTATATATATGTGTACATTGAGATGTATAGGTATGTATATTTGCGTGTGTGGACGTGTATGTATATACATGTGTATCGGTGTGGGTTGGGCCATTTCTTTCGTCTGTTTCCTTGTGCTACCTCGCAAATGCGGGAGACAGCGACAAAGCAAAATAAATTAATAAATAAATAAATGCCTTTATACATACATATACATATCAACATATACATACACACAAAGGCACCCACATTTATACACATGTACATATTCATACTTACTTGCCATAATCCATTCCCAGAGCTACCCCACCCCACAGGAAATAGCATCGCCACCCCCTGCTTAGTGAGGTAGCACCAGGAAAAAAAAGCATATAACACATTCGTTCATACTCAGTCTCTAGCTGTCATGTGTAATGCACCGAAACCACAGCTCCCTATCCACATCCAAGCCCCACATACCTACCCATGGTTTACCCCAGACACTTCACATAACCTGGTTCAGTCCATTGACAGCACATCGACCCTGGTATACCACATGGTTCCAATCAACTCTTATTCCTTGCGCACCTCTCACCCTCCTGTATGTTCAGGCCCCGATCGCTCAAAATCTATTTCTCTCAATCCTTCCACCTCCAATTTGGTCACTGGCTTCTTGTTCCCTCCACCTCTGATGCATATGTCCTCTTTGTCAATCTTTCCTCACTCATTCTCTCCCTATGTCCATCTTTGTCAATCTTTCCTCACTCATTCTCTCCCTATGTCCAAACCATTTAACTCTTTCTACATCATTTTCAATATATAAGCATATGGGTGGTAAGGATATTCAATGTATGTATGGATCATTGAGAAGTGCCAGAGGATTGGCAGAATGCAAGCGTAGTGCCACTGTACAAAGGCAAAGGGGATAAAGGTGAGTGTTCAAACTGCAGAGGCATAAGATTGGGGTAGGGCAAGGTGGTTTCAAGTGGTAGAGAATGTGTGGATCAGGTGTTTGCTTTGAAGAATATATGTGCAAAATACTTAGAAAAACAGACGGATTTGTATGTAATTATGGATCTGGAGAGGGCATATGATAGGGTTGATAGAGATGCTTTGTGGAAGGTTTTAAGAGTATATGGTGTGAGTGGTAAGTTGCTAGAAGCAGTGAAAAGTTTTTACCAAGGATGTAAGGCATGTGCACGAGTAGGAAGAGAGGAGAGTGAGTAGTCCCCAGTGAATGTCGGTCTGCGACAGGGGTGTGTGATGTTCACATGGTAGTTTAATTTGCTTATGGATGGGATGGTTAGGGAGTTAAATGCAAGAGTTTTGGAGAGAGGGGCTAGTATGCAGTCTGTTGTATATGAGAGGACTTGGGATGTGAGTCAGTTGTTGTTTACCGATGGTACAGCTCTAGTGGCTGATTCGTGAGAGAAACTGCAGAGGTTGGTGACAGAATTTGGAAAAGTGTGTGAAAGGAGAAAGTTGAGAGTAAATGTGAATAAGAGCAAGGTCATCAGGTTCAGAAAGGTTGAGGAACAAGTTAACTGGGATGTAAGTTTGAATGAAGAAAAATTGGAGGGAGTGAAGTGTTTTAGCAGAGGATGGAACCATGGAAGTGGAAGTGAGTCACAGGGGTGGGGAGGGGGCGAAGGTTCTGGGAGTGATGAAGAATGGATGGAAGGAGAGTACATTATCTCGGAGAGCAAAAATGGGTATGTTTGAAGGAATAGTAGTTCCACCAATGTTAAATGGTGGAGAGGCATGGGATATACATAGGGTTGTACAGAGGAGGGTGGATGTGTTGGAAGTGAAATGATTGAGGACAACATGTGGTGTGAGATGGTTTGATCAAGTAAGTAATGTACGAGAGATGTGTGGAAATAAAAAGAGTATGGTTGACAGAGCAGAGGAGGGTGTGTTGAAATGGTTTGAACATATGGAGAGAATGAGCGAAGAAAGATTGACAAAGAGTATATATGTGTCAGAGGTGGAGGCAACAAATAGAAATGGGAGATCAAACTGGAGGTGGAAGGATGGAGTGAAAAAGATCTTGAGCAATTGGGGCCTGAACATACAGGAGGGTGAAAGGCATGCAAAGAATAGAGTCAATTGGAATGATGTGGTATACTGTGGTCAATGTGCTGTCAATGGACTGAACCAGGGCATATGAAGTGTCTTGGGTAAACCATGGAAAGGTCTGTGGGGCCTGGATGTGGATAGGGGGCTGTGGTTTCAGTGCATTACACATGACAGCTAGAGACTGAGTGTGAACGAATCTGGCCGTTTTTGTCCGTTTTCCTGGCGCTACCTCGCTGAAGCAGGGGACAGAGATGCTGTTTTCCTGTGGACCGGGGTAGCTCTGGGAATGGATGAAGGCGAGCAAGTATGAATATGTACATGTTATATGTATGTAATGTCTCCATATGTGTATGTATATGTTGATGTTTATGAATATGTGCGTATGCGGGTGTTTATGTATATATATGTGTAAATGAGTGGATGGGCTATTATTTGTGTTTCTTGGTGCTACCTCGCTGATGTAGGAAACAGCGATTATGTATAATAATATACATATGAATATTACTATCATATCATTATATAACTCAAGAATCCATATCCAATGGGCTCCTGCAGCTTCAAAGCTGTGCTGAAATTAGTACAAAGGAAAGGATGGACTCCTTTGAAGTGAAAAGTTCTTTGACACGATTGTACTCTGAGAATCTCATTGAACATGATTTTTCACTCATGGGGTGCACCACAATGAGATAGAAAGGGGGTGATTGTGTTGATGATTGGTTGGTAAGGATATTCAATGTAAATACAGATCATGGTGAAGGGCATGAGGATTAAAGGAATGCATATTTAGTGCCACTGATAAAGGCAAAGGGGAAAAAGGTGAAAGTTCAAACTACAAAGGAATAAGTTTGTTGCACATACCTGGAAAATTACATGGGAGAATATTGATCAAAAGGGTGAAGGCATGTACAGAGCATCATACTGGGGAGGAGCAGTGTGGTTTCAGAAGTGGCAGAGAATGTGTCGGGTCAGGTGTTTGCTTTGAAGAAAGTGTGTGAGAAATACTTAGAAAAACAGATGGATTTGTGTGTGGCATTTATGGATCTCAAGAGAGTTTTTAATAGGGTTGATAGAGATACTTTGTGGAAGGTCTTAATTAAGACTATAAGACTTAAGACTCATCCCTAACAGACTGCATACTCACCCTTCTCTCCAAAACTCCAGCATTTTCCTCCCTCACCACCCCATCCATGAAAAATTAAACAACCATGGTGACATCACACTTCCATGCCACAGACTGACCTTCACTGGGAACCAGTCATTCTCCTCTCTTTCTACTTGTACACATGCCTTACTCCTTTGATAGAAGCTTCTCTGGTTCTAACAGCTTACCTCCCACACACCATATATTCATAAGACCTTCCACAAAACATTTCTATTATCCATATCATGTGCATCCTCCAGATCCATGTACGTCCCATACAAAGCCATCTGTTTTTCCAAGTATTTCTCACACACAATCTTTACCATTTCTGAAACCACACTGCTCATCCCCAATCTGATGCTCCTTATATGCCCACACCCTCTCAATCAATGCCCTCCCATAAAACTTACCAGGTACACTCAACAAACTTATACCTCTGTAGTTTGAACTCGTATCTTTATCCCCTTTGCTTTTATACAAGGGGACTATACATGCATTCTGCCAATCCTCAGGCACCTTACTATGATTCATAGATACCCTGAATGTCCTTAGCAACCAATCAAAAAGACAGTCACACCCTTTCTTAATAAATTCAACTGCAATACCATCCACTCCAGCTGCCTTACTGTATTTCATCTCAGGCAAGGCTTTCACCACCTCTTTGCTATTCACCAATGTCCATAATTCTCTCATTTTGCACACAACCCTGACCAAAAAACTTTACATCTACTACACTATCATCTAAAACATTAAACAATCCTTCAAAATAATCACTCCATCTCCTCACATCACTACCTATTATCATTTCCCCTTTTGCCCCCTTTACTGATGTTCTCATTCATTCTCTTGTCTTTCACACATCTTTTACTTCCCTCCAAAACATCTTTTTATGCTCCCTAAAGTTCACTGATACTCACTTACCCCAACTCTTATTTGCCCTCTTTTTCAACCCCTGCACCTTTCTCTAGACCTCCTGCCATTTTCATTTTATGTAAAGGCTCCAGTCATTGACAAAAGTCCACATCAAGGTTGGGCCTTAATTGAAATATAGAGAGAATCACGAAACAGAAATAGAAAAGACAAGGAAAAGTATTTATGAATTTTGGAGAAAGTGAAAATCCTGTGCTTTGAAATGTGCCAGGTCATAGTTATTGGGGAAGACATGAGAAGGCAGAGTTCTAAAACGGCGTACCCTTGAGATGTTGATGGCCACACAATAATCATGTGATGCAGTAGACTGTTGAGTATTGCAAGGTCTAACTAGTGGTGTGGGGGCACAAGCAGCCAGCTATCAGGAAGAAAAACGAAAGTACACATAAATACAAAAAAAGGAAAAGGAACCAATATTGTGGCATAAGGCAAGGGAGTCAAGTCTGGAAGTTAGCCTGGAACAGTTTATAAGACAGAATGCTTTTGACTCAACCACGTTAAGTAAGGAGACAGAGCTAGAACCACCTCAAATATGAGAGCAGGACTCCATACAAGGATGATTCAATCCCATGTATAAATGAAGCAAGTGTCCAAAAGAGAAGTTTCTACATCTAGACAGGACACCCAGGTTCTTAGAGGGAGACTTAGCTATTCCTATGATGTGGGGTTTCAAAAAAAGAAGAAAAAAAAAAAAAAAAAAGTGGATGTTACAGTAATACCATGTATTTTCATAAAGCCAAGAGGTGGAATTATTGAACTGTTAAAAAGAGGAAACGAGAGTAGTGAGGAGTTTTCAATAAAGAGATGGGTAGAAATCGGGTCTTGTTGCATCAAAACTCAACAAAATTTTGTGTACCCCACTAAGATATCATGTCTAAGTCTGAGTTTATTGAGGAACATGTGTCAAGGTGAGAAAATATTGAGTGAGATAAGAGGGAGCAGAAGAATGGAAGGACATGGATAAATGCAGCATTGAGAAGATGAAATCGTTAAAAAAAAGGAGAAAAAGCGTAGGGGACAAGAAAGAACCTTCATGGCACCGCTGCTGATGGAGAAAAGGGGAGAAGTTGATCCATCAACAGCCAAAGAGATAGATCAGCCAGAGAGGAAGCTAGATATCAAGCAGCAAACAGAGGGAGGGAAGCCAAAAAAGGGGAGCTTAGAGAAACCTCGATGCCACACCCTGTCAAAAGCCGTAGTTATGTCAAGGGCAACTACACATGACCCCCTAAAATCTTTCAGGGATGTTGACCAGACATTAGTAAGACGGGAAAGAATATCACCAGTGAATCTCACTTTACAGAAGCCATACTGGTGATCTGAGAGAAGACTGGGATCTTCGAAGTGTTTAAGGATATGGGAACCGAGGTGAGATTTAAGGTCCTGGAAATGGTAGATGTCAAACAAACAGGACGATAGTTAGAGGAGTCAGAACAGTCACCCTTCTTTGGGATGGAATGTATCAATGCATGCTTCCAAGGATAAGGAAAAGTTTTGGATTTTAAAGAGAAATAGAATAGACAAGCAAGCACAGGTGCAAGTTCAGAGGCACAGTCTTTCAGTATACAGGGATGGATGCCATTACGACCATGAGCCTTGCTTGCATCCAGAGGATGAAGTGCTATTCAGACAGTCTGAAAAGAGATTATAGGGAGGGGCATAGGATTAGTAAGAAGAGTATCAAGGGGTGAAGGAATGCTACAGTCATCCACGATGGAGTTAGAGGAGAAACGAGAACCAAAGAGAGTTGCTCTGTCTACAGGAGAGACAGTTATAGTACCGTCAGAATGGAAAATGAAAGGAAGGTAGATCAACAGAAGTTGTTAGAGATGCTCTGTAAGTTCAGCCCAAACATCTCTTTTCTCTTTCACTTACAAATTTACTTATTCATTCCACCTTTCACTACCCTTCCTAATCTGCCCAACTCCCACCTTTTGCATGCCAAATGCATCTCTCGGAAATGTCATCAATGCTGCCCTAAATACTTCTCATTCCTCACCCACACCCCTTGCTTCACTTGCTCTCACCTTTTGCCATTCTATAATCAACCTCTGCTGGTATTTCATCACATAGGTCTCCTTTTCAAGCTCACTTATTCTCACCACTCTCCTCTCCCTAACACTGATTCCTCTTTTGAAAATTTCTACAAATCTTCACCCTCGGCTCCAGAGGACAGTGATCAGACATCCCACCAGCTGCCCACCTCATCACATTTACATCCAAAAGTCTCTCTTTTATATGCCTGTAAATCAAAATGTAATATAATAATGCCTGCTGACCATCTCTCCTACTCACAGGTATTCCTAATCACCAGTCTTTTTTCAGCACATAACATATCAGCCAGGAAGAGTAAAGAAAGAAAAGCCTTCCCTCAAGACAGCCTGAGGCATACTGATGTGGGTTGCTGGTGCTCAAACCATTAGAAACACCAGATGCCCAATGATTTCACCCTGAAAGCATCATATGCCTGTACCCACAATAAACCTTATCCTTGTACTGCCTTTGAAAATATATGGGGGGTCAGTGGCTAATGCTTTTTGTGGACATTGTAATCTCATCTTCACAGTCATGCATGTTATGAAACAATCTTGATAGAATTTTGGCAACTTATGAAACCAAACACCAAATATTTCTGGGTGATTATACAATAGACATGAAATAGTAGCATACAAACTGAAAATAATAATTCTGGGAGCAGACAACACTGTTGTGCATAGGAGCCACAACGCTCATACCGGAGGTATTTTTGGTGAATTGAATACATGTAAAAATATGATGAAACAGCCGTTAGTACTGGGGGCAACATGCAGTGATTGGAGAAAAATTAAACAACCATGGTGACATCACACTTCCATGCCACAGACTGACCTTCACTGGGAACCAGTCATTCTCCTCCCTTTCTACTTGTACACATGCCTTACTCCTTTGATAAAAGCTTCTCTGGTTCTAACAAAACATTTCTATTATCCATATCATATGCATCCTCCAGATCCATGTACGTCCCATACAAAGCCATCTGTTTTTCCAAGTATTTCTCACACACAATCTTTAAAGCAAACACCTGATCTACACATCCTTTACCATTTCTGAAACCACACTGCTCCTCCCCAATCTGATGCTCCTTATATGCCCTCACCCTCTCAATCAATGCCCTCCCATAAAACTTACCAGGTACATTCAACAAACCTCTGTAGTTTGAACTCGAATCTTTATCCCCTTTGCTTTTATACAAGGGGACTATACATGCATTCTGCCAATCCTCAGGTACCTTACCATGATTCATAGATACCCTGAATATCCTTAGCAACCAATCAAAAAGACAGTCACACCCTTTCTTAATAAATTCAACTGCAATACCATCCACTCCAGCTGCCTTACTGTATTTCATCTCAGGCAAGGCTTTCACCACCTCTTTGCTATTCATCAATGTCCATGATTCTCTCATTTCGCACACAACCCCGACCAAAACACTTTACATCTACTACACTATCATCTAAAACATTTAACAATCCTTCAAAATAATCACTCCATCTCCTCACATCATCACTACCTGTTATCATTTCCCCTTTTGCCCCCTTTACTGATGTTCTCATTCATTCTCTTGTCTTTCACACATCTTTTACTTCCCTCCAAAACATCTTTTTATGCTCCCTAAAGTTCACTGATACTCACTTACCCCAACTCTTATTTGCCCTCTTTTTCAACCCCTGCACCTTTCTCTAGACCTCCTGCCATTTTCATTTTATGTAAAGGCTCCAGTCATTGACAAAAGTCCACATCAAGGTTGGGCCTTAATTGAAATATAGAGAGAATCACGAAACAAAAATAGAAAAGACAAGGAAAAGTATTTATGAATTTTGGAGAAAGTGAAAATCCTGTGCTTTGAAATGTGCCAGGTCATAGTATTGGGGAAGACATGAGAAGGCAGAGTTCTAAAACGGCGTACCCTTGAGATGTTGATGGCCACACAATAATCATGTGATGCAGTAGATTGTTGAGTATTGCAAGGTCTAACTAGTGGTGTGGGGCACAAGCAGCCAGCTATCAGGAAGAAAAACGAAAGTACACATAAATACAAAAAAAGGAAAAGGAACCAATATTGTGGCATAAGGCAAGGAGTCAAGTCTGGAAGTTAGCCTGGAACAGTTTATAAGACAGAATGCTTTTGACTCAACCACGTTAAGTAAGGAGACAGAGCTAGAACCACCTCAAATATGGAGCAGGACTCCATACAAGGATGATTCAATCCCATGTATAAATGAAGCAAGTGTCCAAAAGAGAAGTTTCTACATCTAGACAGGACACCCAGGTTCTTAGAGGGAGACTTAGCTATTCCTATGATGTGGGGTTTCAAAAAAAGAAAAAAAAAAAAAAAAAAGTGGATGTTACAGTAATACCATGTATTTTCATAAAGCCAAGAGGTGGAATTATTGAACTGTTAAAAAGAGGAAACGAGAGTAGTGAGGAGTTTTCAATAAAGAGATGGGTAGAAATCGGGTCTTGTTGCATCAAAACTCAACAAAATTTTGTGTACCCCACTAAGATATCATGTCTAAGTCTGAGTTTATTGAGGAACATGTGTCAAGGCGAGAAAATATTGAGTGAGATAAGAGGGAGCAGAAGAATGGAAGGACATGGATAAATGCAGCATTGAGAAGATGAAATCGTTAAAAAAAAGGAGAAAAAGCGTAGGGGACAAGAAAGAACCTTCATGGCACCGCTGCTGATGGAGAAAAGGGGAGAAGTTGATCCATCAACAGCCAAAGAGATAGATCAGCCAGAGAGGAAGCTAGATATCAAGCAGCAAACAGAGGGAGGGAAGCCAAAAAAGGGAGCTTAGAGAAACCTCGATGCCACACCCTGTCAAAAGCCGTAGTTATGTCAAGGGCAACTACACATGACCCCCTAAAATCTTTCAGGGATGTTGACCAGACATTAGTAAGACGGGAAAGAATATCACCAGTGAATCTCACTTTACAGAAGCCATACTGGTGATCTGAGAGAAGACTGGGATCTTCGAAGTGTTTAAGGATATGGGAACCGAGTGAGATTTAAGGTCCTGGAAATGGTAGATGTCAAACAAACAGGACGATAGTTAGAGGAGTCAGAACAGTCACCCTTCTTTGGGATGGAATGTATCAATGCATGCTTCCAAGGATAAGGAAAAGTTTTGGATTTTAAAGAGAAATAGAATAGACAAGCAAGCACAGGTGCAAGTTCAGAGGCACAGTCTTTCAGTATACAGGGATGGATGCCATTACGACCATGAGCCTTGCTTGCATCCAGAGGATGAAGTGCTATTCAGACAGTCTGAAAAGAGATTATAGGGAGGGCATAGGATTAGTAAGAAGAGTATCAAGGGGTGAAGGAATGCTACAGTCATCCACGATGGAGTTAGAGGAGAAACGAGAACCAAAGAGAGTTGCTCTGTCTACAGGAGAGACAGTTATAGTACCGTCAGAATGGAAAATGAAAGGAAGGTAGATCAACAGAAGTTGTTAGAGATGCTCTGTAAGTTCAGCCCAAACATCTCTTTTCTCTTTCACTTACAAATTTACTTATTCATTCCACCTTTCACTACCCTTCCTAATCTGCCCAACTCCCACCTTTTGCATGCCAAATGCATCTCTCGGAAATGTCATCAATGCTGCCCTAAATACTTCTCATTCCTCACCCACACCCCTTGCTTCACTTGCTCTCACCTTTTGCCATTCTATAATCAACCTCTGCTGGTATTTCATCACATAGGTCTCCTTTTCAAGCTCACTTATTCTCACCACTCTCCTCTCCCTAACACTGATTCCTCTTTTGAAAATTTCTACAAATCTTCACCCTCGGCTCCAGAGGACAGTGATCAGACATCCCACCAGCTGCCCACCTCATCACATTTACATCCAAAAGTCTCTCTTTTATATGCCTGTAAATCAAAATGTAATATAATAATGCCTGCTGACCATCTCTCCTACTCACAGGTATTCCTAATCACCAGTCTTTTTTCAGCACATAACATATCAGCCAGGAAGAGTAAAGAAAGAAAAGCCTTCCCTCAAGACAGCCTGAGGCATACTGATGTGGGTTGCTGGTGCTCAAACCATTAGAAACACCAGATGCCCAATGATTTCACCCTGAAAGCATCATATGCCTGTACCCACAATAAACCTTATCCTTGTACTGCCTTTGAAAATATATGGGGGGTCAGTGGCTAATGCTTTTTGTGGACATTGTAATCTCATCTTCACAGTCATGCATGTTATGAAACAATCTTGATAGAATTTTGGCAACTTATGAAACCAAACACCAAATATTTCTGGGTGATTATACAATAGACATGAAATAGTAGCATACAAACTGAAAATAATAATTCTGGGAGCAGACAACACTGTTGTGCATAGGAGCCACAACGCTCATACCGGAGGTATTTTTGGTGAATTGAATACATGTAAAAATATGATGAAACAGCCGTTAGTACTGGGGGCAACATGCAGTGATTGGAGAAAAATTAAACAACCATGGTGACATCACACTTCCATGCCACAGACTGACCTTCACTGGGAACCAGTCATTCTCCTCCCTTTCTACTTGTACACATGCCTTACTCCTTTGATAAAAGCTTCTCTGGTTCTAACAAAACATTTCTATTATCCATATCATATGCATCCTCCAGATCCATGTACGTCCCATACAAAGCCATCTGTTTTTCCAAGTATTTCTCACACACAATCTTTAAAGCAAACACCTGATCTACACATCCTTTACCATTTCTGAAACCACACTGCTCCTCCCCAATCTGATGCTCCTTATATGCCCTCACCCTCTCAATCAATGCCCTCCCATAAAACTTACCAGGTACATTCAACAAACCTCTGTAGTTTGAACTCGAATCTTTATCCCCTTTGCTTTTATACAAGGGGACTATACATGCATTCTGCCAATCCTCAGGTACCTTACCATGATTCATAGATACCCTGAATATCCTTAGCAACCAATCAAAAAGACAGTCACACCCTTTCTTAATAAATTCAACTGCAATACCATCCACTCCAGCTGCCTTACTGTATTTCATCTCAGGCAAGGCTTTCACCACCTCTTTGCTATTCATCAATGTCCATGATTCTCTCATTTCGCACACAACCCCGACCAAAACACTTTACATCTACTACACTATCATCTAAAACATTTAACAATCCTTCAAAATAATCACTCCATCTCCTCACATCATCACTACCTGTTATCATTTCCCCTTTTGCCCCCTTTACTGATGTTCTCATTCATTCTCTTGTCTTTCACACATCTTTTACTTCCTTCCAAAACATCTTTTTATGCTCCCTAAAGTTCAAAGGAAATTATGGAAAAGTCTGTATGGTCTGGATATTGTTAAGGTGGCTGTGGTTTCAATGCATTATATATGAAAGCTAAAGAATGGATGTGACTGACTGAGATCATTTCTTCATCTGTTCATGGCGCTACCTCACTGATGTGGGAAATGGCAAACATGTAAGAAAAATGTTGAAAGAACATTCAACCAGAAGAGTGGATGAAAAAGAGCATAATATTCTTTATCATTTTCAATTAACTAATAAAAACTCACCGGTACAGCATTTTTTCTTGCCTGCACTCTTATTAACGCAATTCGGTAATCATCCCGGTACTTCATGTCATCCATAATGAGGAAATCATAAATGAGGAAAAGGTTCTTGAGCATTGCAGTTGTTGTACTGTTGAGTCGGGGCTTCAACTCTTCAGGGTCTGTGTCCTCTGTTAGTGTATCTAGGCATCTCTGGTAATAAACATACATGTGGGTATCAATTGCAGAAATATAATATAAACAATATACTCTTTGCAAACATACAAAATCAGAATGTTACTTCTCTTTTCTTTTACACATTATGAAACTATTCTAATGAGGCATTTTCTGCATGTATGCTCATCTATATGGTAATGAAATTCTTATCTTCTGTCTGAAACTATAATATCAACAAAAATAAAATCTCAAAATTTCCTGAAAAAATCTAATTTCAGTGTAAAGAAAAAAAAGAGGTTTTTAAAACTGAAAAGCCTTTTCTCTCTAATGCCAAGTACTACACAAAAAATTCTCATGGATAATATCTATAAAAATCAAGGTCAGGATGTTTCAACCCTTATCATTTTTGGTGACAAAGTGCTAGCCTTTCTTACATTTCACTAAGCAATCAATCATGATGGAGATGGCATGCCCTAATGGTCTCACTTTTGGATAATGTCCAGTTGCTATCAGGATGACATTATTGGCCAACTCACTTCCAGCAATTCATCAATTCATACCTAACAAATCACATACTGCAAGTATCAATGAGAGAGAGAGAGAGAGAGAGAGAGAGAGAGAGAGAGAGAGAGAGAGAGAGAGAGAGAGAGAGAGAGAGAGAGAGAGAGGGGGGGGGGAGGAGAGAGAGAGAGAGAGAGAGAGAGAGAGAGGGGGAGGAGAGAGAGAGAGAGAGAGAGAGAGAGAGAGAGAGAGAGAGAGAGAGAGAGAGAGAGAGAGAGAGAGAGAGAGAGAGAGAGTTATTGTGTAACTCTGCAACCAGTGAGAGGGAGAGCTCAGGAGGTAGTGTATTGGCCCCTCACAGTACCCCAGCTAACTCAAGGATTATCCCATCCCTTGGAGCAACCCACTAGGTAAGTAAGCTGTTGACAACAGCCACTCGGGGTGGTACTACCATCCTGACTGAAGAGCCTTAAAGTGGTGCTTGGAACTGTCTTACAGTCTCCATGTCAGGATAGCTGGTCTTTCTTTTTGTCTTATCAAAACAGGATTACTGGGCTAGTCCTACCAACTTCTTCTTACAAGCACCGTACACCTACTCAAGCCTTGCTTATTACTGTTCCTTTTTTTCACACAAGTACTCTTGCCAATTCCTGTCCACTCAAACATCTATACATATCATCATGACAGAGTACATTGAATCTATGTCTCCTAGTCCCCAGCATCATGGAGTGCTAAGAATCTCTGGGTTTCTGCCTGATTCTCCTGCCACTGAGAGGGAGGGCTCTGGCAGTAGTAGTATCAGCCCCTACCAAGACCTTTCCCTCTCTGTTAGACCTTCCTCTTTTTCTATTCCTATACCAACATTCATGGTCTCTAGTAGCCTCTCTACTCAGTTGAACACCATCTGTCTAGTGCCTCACTTAAAATCTTACTTTTATCAGAGACACAGTAGTGTATGATGATCTCAATAGTCCCTTTTCCATATCTAACTATAACCTCCACTCATGATTTTGGTTCAAAGGTGGTGTTTATGCTTATTCCAACATCAACACACCTGTTGCATGCTTAAAGGACCTTGAGTACCCAAACTTTAATGTTATGTGGCTCAAGGTCTGGCTCCCTATTACCACACTTTTCCTCTGTTTTGCCTGTTGCTCTCCTAATTCTACATATCTTATATCCTTCTTCAAGTATCTAAACTCCTATCATGAGACTGTGACATCCTCTCACCCGCAAGCCAAGATCTTCTACCTTGGGGATTTCAACGTTCACCAAGGGCAATGGTAAAACTCCTCCCATATGGATGGTGGAGGGATTGAAGCCCTCACATTCTCCATTCTCACTGATTTAGAGCAAATTATCTCCCATCCCATCCATATTTCTGACTGCTGTGATCACTCTCTTGATATTCTGGATTTGTGAAAATACAATCTTGCCCACCATTGGTTCATCAGACTCTCACAAATGTATCTATTCTAATGGCACCCCTTCCCCTCCCAGCAGCCCCTTCTAAGCATAAGAACCTGGGATAGGGGAGAAAAAACACTTCCCAAGTATTCCCTGTATGTCATAAAAGGCGACTGAAAGGGGAGGGAGTGGGGTCTGGAAATACTCTCCTCCAGCTTTTACTTTTCCAAAAGAAGGAACAGACAAGGGGGCCAGGTGAGGATTTTCCCTCTTTGGCTGAGTCCTCTGTTCTGGTATTACCTTGTTAGTGTGGGAAATGGTGGATAAGAGGGATTGGGAAGTGAGTCAGTTGTTGTTTGCTGATGATACAGCGTTGGTGGCTGATTCAGATGAGAAACTGTAGAGGTTGGTGACTGAGTCTCATAAAGTGTGTGAAAGAAGAAAATTGAGATTAAATGTGAATAAGAGCAAGATTATTAGGTTCAGTAGGGTTGAGGGACAAGTTAATTGGGAGGTAAGTTTGAAGAGAAAAACTGGAGGAAGAGTTTTAGATATCTGGGAGTGGATTTAGCAGTGGATGGAACCATGGAAGTGGAAGTGAGTCACAAGGTGGGGGACGGAGCGAAGGTTCTGGGAGCATTGAAGGATGTGTGGAAGGCGAGAATATTATCTCGGAGAGCAAAAATGAGTATGTTTGAAGGAATAGTGGTTCCAACAATGTTGTATGGTTGCGAGGCATGGGCTATAGATAGGGTTGTGCAGAGGAGGGTGGATGTGTTGGAAATGGGATGTTTGAGGACAATATGTGGTGTCAGGTGGTTTGATCGAGTAAGTAATGAAAGGGTAAGAGAGATGTATGGAAATAAAAAGAGTGTGGTTGAGGGAGCAGAGGAGGGTGTGTTGAAATGGTTTGGACACATGGAGAGAATGAGTGAAAAAAGATTGACAAAGAGGATATATGTGTCAGAGGTGGAGGGAACAAGGAGAAGCGGGAGACCAAATTGTATGTGGAAGGATGGAGTGAAAAAGATTTTGAGCAATTGAGGCCTGAATACACAGGAGGGTGAAAGGCGTGCAAGGATAGAGAGAACTGAAACACTGTGGTATACCGGGATCGACATGCTATCAACGGATTGAACCAGGGCATGTGCAGTGTCTGGGGCAAATCATGGAAAGATCTGTGGGGCCTGGATGTGAAAAGGGACCTGTGGTTTCAGTTCATTACACATGACAGCTAGAGACTGAGTGTAAATGAATGTGGCCTTTTTCGTCTTTTCCTTGTGCTACCTTGGTGGTGGTGGTGGTGGTGGCGGGGTGGAGCGGGTTTAAGGATGCTATTCCATGCGTGGAAGGGTGGCAACGAGAATGGACGAAGGCAGCAAAATATGAATATGTACATGTGTGTATATATATGTTTATTTTCATTTTATTTATTTTGCTTTGTCGCTGTCTTTCACGTTAGTGAGGAGGCAAAAGGAAACAGATGAAAGAATGGCCCAACCCACCCACATACACATGTATATACATACACGTCCACATATGCAAATATACATACCTATACATCTCAATGTACACATATATATACACACACAGACATATACATATAAACACATGTACATAATTCATACTATCTGCCTTTATTTATTCCAATCGCCACCCCGCCCCACATGATATAACAACCCCTTCCCCCCTCATGTGTGCGGGGTAGTGCTAGGAAAAGACAACAAAGGCCACATTCGTTCACACTCAGTCTCTAGCTGTCATGATAATGCACCGAAACCACAGCTCCCTTTCCACATACAGGCCCCACACAACTTTCCATGGTTTACCCCAGACGCTTCACATGCCCTGGTTCAATCCACTGACAGCACGTTGACCCCGGTATACCACATCGTTCCAATTCACTCTATTCCTTGCACGCCTTTCACCCTCCTGCATGTTTAGGCCCCAATCACTCAAAATCTTTTTCACTCCATCTTTCCACCTCCAATTTGGTCTCCCACTTCTCCTCGTTCCCTCCACCTCTGACACATATATCCTCTTGGTCAATCTTTCCTCAGTCATTCTCTCCATGTGACCAAACCATTTCAAAACACCCTCTTCTGTTCTCTCAACCACACTCTTTTTATTTCCACACATCTCTCTTACACTTACATTACTTACTCGATCAAACCACCTCACACCACATATTGTCCTCAAACATCTCATTTCCAGCACATCCACCCTCCTGCGCACAACCCTATCCATAGCCCACGTCTCACAATCATACAACATTGTTGGAACCACTATTCCTTCAAACATAACCATTTTTGCTTTCCGAGATAATGTTCTTGACTTCCAAACATTCTTTAAGGCTCCCAGGATTTTCGCCCCCTCCCCTACCCTATGATTCACTTCCACTTCCATGGTTCCATTGGCGGTCAAATCCACTCCCAGATATCTAAAACACTTTACTTCCTCCAGTTTTTCTCCATTCAAACTTACCTCCCAATTGACATGACCCTCAACCCTACTGTACCTAATAACCTTGCTCTTATTCACATTTACTCTTAACTTTCTTCTTTCACACACTTTACCAAACTCAGTCACCAGCTTCTGCAGTTTCTCACATGAATCAGCCACTAGCGCTGTATCATCAGCGAACAACAACTGACTCACTTCCCAAGCTCTCTCATCCACAACAGACTTCATACTTGCCCCTCTTTCCAAAACTCTTGCATTCACCTCCCTAACAACCCCATCCATGAACAAATTAAACAACCATGGAGACATCACACACCCCTGCCGCAAACCTACATTCACTGCGAACCAATCACTTTCCTCTCTTCCTACACGTATACATGCCTTACATCCTCGATAAAAACTTTTCACTGCTTCTAAGAACTTGCCTCCCACACCATATATTCTTAATACCTTCCACAGAGCATCTCTATCAACTCTATCATAAGCCTTCTCCAGATCCATAAATGCTACATACAAATCCATTTGCTTTTCTAAGTATTTCTCACATACATTCTTCAAAGCAAACACCTGATCCACACATCCTCTACCACTTCTGAAACCACACTGCTCTTCCCCAATCTGATGCTCTGTACATGCCTTCACCCTCTCAATCTATACCCTCCCATATGATTTACTAGGAATACTCAACAAACTTATACCTCTGTAATTTGAGCACTCACTCTTATCCCCTTTACCTTTGTACAATGGCACTAAGCAAGCATTCTGCCAATCCTCAGGCACCTCTCCATGAATCATACATACATTAAATAACCTTACCACCAGTCAACAATACAGTCACCCCCTTTTTTAATAAATTCCACTGCAATACCATCCAAACCTGCTGCCTTGCCGGCTTTCATCTTCTGCAAAGCTTTTACTTCCTCTTCTCTGTTTACCAAATCATTTTCCCTAACCCTCTCACTTTGCACACCACCTCGACCAAAACACCCTATATCTGCCACTTTACCATCAAACACATTCAACAAACCTTCAAAATACTCACTCCATCTCCTTCTCACATCACCACTACTTGTTATCACCTTCCCATTTGCCCCCTTCACTGAAGTTCCCATTTGCTCCTTTGTCTTACGCACTTTATTTACCTCCTTCCAAAACATCTTTTTATTCTCCCTAAAATTTAATGATACTCACTCACCCCAACTCTCATTTGCCCTCTTTTTCACCTCTTGCACCTTTCTCTTGACCTCCTGCCTCTTTCTTTTATACATCTCCCACTCATTTGCATTTTTTCCCTGCAAAAATCGTCCAAATGCCTCTCTCTTCTCTTTCACTAATAATCTTACTTCTTCATCCCACCACTCACTATCCTTTCTAATCAACCCACCTCCTACACTGCTCATGCCACAAGCATCTTTTGTGCAAGCCATCACTGTTTCCCTAAATACATCCCATTCCTCCCCCACTCCCCTTACCTCCTTCATTCTCACCGTTTTCCATTCTGTACTCAGTCTCTCCTGGTACTTCCTCACACAAGTCTCCTTCCCAAGCTCACTCACTCTCTTCACCCCAACATTCCCTCTTCTTTTCTGAAAACCCCTACAAATCTTCACCTTTGCCTCCAAAGGATAATGATCAGACATCCCTCCAGTTGTACCTCTCAGTACATTAACATCCAAAAGTCTCTCTTTCGCACGCCTATCAATTAACATGTAATCCAATAACGCTCTCTGGCCATCTCTCCTCCTTACATACATATACTTATGCATATCAGAAGTGGTAGAGGATGTGTGGATCAGGTGTTTGCTTTGAAGAATGTATGTGAGAAATACTTAGAAAAGCAAATGGATTTGTATATAGCATTTATGGATCTGGAGAAGGCATATGATAGACTTGATAGAGATGCTCTGTGGAAGGTATTAAGAATATATGGTGTGGGAGGAAAGTTGTTAGAAGCAGTGAAAAGTTTTTATCGAGGATGTAAGGCATGTGTACGTGTAGGAAGAGAGGAAAGTGACTGGTTCTCAGTGAATGTAGGTTTGCGGCAGGGGTGTGTGATGTCTCCATGGTTGTTTAATTTGTTTATGGATGGGGTTGTTAGGGAGGTAAATGCAAGAGTTTTGGAAAGAGGGGCAAGTATGAAGTCTGTTGGGGATGAGAGAGCTTGGGAAGTGAGTCAGTTGTTGTTCGCTGATGATACAGCGCTGGTGGCTGATTCATGTGAGAAACTGCAGAAGCTGGTGACTGAGTTTGGTAAAGTGTGTGAAAGAAGAAAGTTAAGAGTAAATGTGAATAAGAGCAAGGTTATTAGGTACAGTAGGGTTGAGGGTCAAGTCAATTGGGAGGTGAGTTTGAATGGAGAAAAACTGGAGGAAGTGAAGTGTTTTAGATATCTGGGAGTGGATCTGGCAGCGGATGGAACCATGGAAGCGGAAGTGGATCATAGGGTGAGGGAGGGGGCGAAAATTCTGGGGGCCTTGAAGAATGTGTGGAAGTCGAGAACATTATCTCGGAAAGCAAAAATGGGTATGTTTGAAGGAATAGTGGTTCCAACAATGTTGTATGGTTGCGAGGTGTGGGCTATGGATAGAGTTGTGCGCAGGAGGATGGATGTGCTGGAAATGAGATGTTTGAGGACAATGTGTGGTGTGAGGTGGTTTGATCGAGTGAGTAACGTAAGGGTAAGAGAGATGTGTGGAAATAAAAAGAGCGTGGTTGAGAGAGCAGAAGAGGGTGTTTTGAAGTGGTTTGGGGACATGGAGAGAATGAGTGAGGAAAGATTGACCAAGAGGATATATGTGTCGGAGGTGGAGGGAACGAGGAGAAGAGGGAGACCAAATTGGAGGTGGAAAGATGGAGTGAAAAAGATTTTGTGTGATCGGGGCCTGAACATGCAGGAGGGTGAAAGGAGGGCAAGGAATAGAGTGAATTGGAGCCATGTGGTATACCGGGGTTGACGTGCTGTCAGTGGATTGAATCAAGGCATGTGAAGCGTCTGGGGTAAACCATGGAAAGCTGTGTAGGTATGTATATTTGCGTGTGTGGACGTATGTATATACATGTGTATGGGGGGGGGGTTGGGCCATTTCTTTCGTCTGTTTCCTTGCGCTACCTCGCAAACGCAGGAGACAGCGACAAAGTATAATAAATAAAATATAAATATATATATTTTTTATTACTATTTTATTTTGCTTTGTCGCTGTCTCCCACGTTAGCGAGGCAGCGCAAGGAAACAGACGAAAGAATGGCCCAACCCGCCCACATACACATGTATATACATACATGTCCACACACGCACAATATACATACCTATACATCTCAATGTACACATATATATACACACACAGACATATACATATATACACATGTACATAATTCACACTGTCTGCCTTTATTTGTTCCCATCGCCACCGCGCCACACATGGAATAACAACCCCCTCCCCCCTCATGTGTGCGAGGTATCGCTAGGAAAAACACCAAAGGCCCCATTCGTTCACACTCAGTCTCTAGCTGTCATGCAATAATGCACCGAAACCACAGCTCCCTTTCCACATCCAGGCCCCACACACTTTGCATGGTTTACCCCAGACGCTTCACATGCCCTGGTTCAATCCATTGACAGCACGTCGACCCCGGTATACCACATCGTTCCAATTCACTCTATTCCTTGCACGCCTTTCACCCTCCTGCAAGTTTAGGCCCCCATCACTCAAAATCTTTTTCACTCCATCTTTCCACCTCCAATTTGGTCTCCCACTTCTCCTTGTTCCCTCCACCTCTGACACATATATCCTCTTGGTCAATCTTTCCCCACTCATTCTCTCTATGTGACCAAACCATTTCAAAACACCCTCTTCTGCTCTCTCAACCACACTCTTTTTTTTTCCACACATCTCTCTCACCCTTACATTACTTACTCGATCAAACCACCTCACACCACACATTGTCCTCAAACATCTCATTTCTAGCACATCCACCCTCTTGCACACAACTCTATCCATAGCCCACGCCTCGCAACCATACAACATTGTTGGAACCACTATTCCTTCAAACATACCCATTTTTGCTTTCCGAGATAATGTTCTCAACTTCCACACATTCTTCAAGGCTCCCAGAATTTTCGCCCCCTCCCCCACCCTATGATTCACTTCCGCTTCCATGGTTCCATCCGCTACCAGATCCACTCCCAGATATCTAAAACACTTCACTTCCTCCAGTTTTTCTCCATTCAAACTTACCTCCTAATTGACTTGACCCTCAACCCTACTGTACCTAATAACCTTGCTCTTATTCACATTTACTCTTAACTTTCTTCTTTCACACACTTTACCAAACTCAGTCACCAGCTTCTGCAGTTTCTTACATGAATCAGTCACCAGCGCTGTATCATCAGCAAACAATAACTGACTCACTTCCCAAGCTCTCTCATCCACAACAGACTGCATACTTGCCCCTCTTTCCAAAACTCTTGCATTCACCTCCCTAACATCCCCATCCATAAACAAATTAAACAACCATGGAGACATCACACACCCCTGCCACAAACCTACATTCTTTGAGAACCAATCACTCTCCTCTCTTCCTACACGTACACATGCCTTAAATCCTCGATAAAAACTTTTCACTGCTTCTAACAACTTGCCTCCCACACCATATATTCTTAATACCTTCCACAGAGCATCTCTATCAACTCTATCATACACCTTCTCCAGATCCATAAATGCTACATACAAATCCATTTGCTTTTCTAAGTATTTCTCACATACATTCTTCAAAGCAAACACCTGATCCACACATCCTCTACCACTTCTGAAACCACACTGCTCTTCCCCAATCTGATGCTCTGTACATGCCTTCACCCTCTCAATCAATACCCTCCCATATAATTTACCAGGAATACTCAACAAACTTATACCTCTGTAATTTGAGCACTCACTCTTATCCCCTTATCGCTCATATTTTTTTTTTTTTTCGCTGTCTCCCGCGTTTGCGAGGTAGCGCAAGGAAACAGACGAAAGAAATGGCCCAACCCAACCCCATACACATGTATATACATACGTCCACACACGCAAATATACATACCTACACAGCTTTCCATGGTTTACCCTAGACGCTTCACATGCCCTGATTCAATCCACTGACAGCACGTCAACCCCGGTATACCACATCGCTCCAATTCACTCTATTCCTTGCCCTCCTTTCACCCTCCTGCATGTTCAGGCCCCGATCACACAAAATCTTCTTCACTCCATCTTTCCACCTCCAATTTGGTCTCCCTCTTCTCCTCGTTCCCTCCACCTCCGACACATATATCCTCTTGGTCAATATTTCCTCACTCATTCTCTCCATGTGCCCAAACCATTTCAAAACACCCTCTTCTGCTCTCTCAACCACGCTCTTTTTATTTCCACACATCTCTCTTACCCTTACGTTACTTACTCGATGAAACCACCTCACACCACACATTGTCCTCAAACATCTCATTTCCAGCACATCCATCCTCCTGCGCACCACTCTATCCATAGCCCACGCCTCGCAACCATACAACATTGTTGGAACCACTATTCCTTCAAACATACCCATTTTTGCTTTCCGAAATAATGTTCTCGACTTCCACACATCCTTCAAGGCTCCCAGAATTTTCGCCCCCCTCCCCCACCCTATGATCCACTTCCGCTTCCATGGTTCCATCCGCTGCCAGATCCACTCCCAGATATCTAAAACACTTTCCTCCAGTTTTTCTCTTATATATATATATATATATATATATATATATATATATATTTTTTTTTTTTTTTTTTTATACTTTGTCGCTGTCTCCCGCGTTTGCGAGGTAGCGCAAGGAAACAGACGAAAGAAATGGCCCAACCCCCCCCCATACACATGTACATACACACGTCCACACACGCAAATATACATACCTACACAGCTTTCCATGGTTTACCCCAGACGCTTCACATGCCTTGATTCAATCCACTGACAGCACGTCAACCCCTGTATACCACATGACTCCAATTCACTCTATTCCTTGCCCTCCTTTCACCCTCCTGCATGTTCAGGCCCCGATCACACAAAATCTTTTTCACTCCATCTTTCCACCTCCAATTTGGTCTCCCTCTTCTCCTCGTTCCCTCCACCTCCGACACATATATCCTCTTGGTCAATCTCTCCTCACTCATTCTCTCCATGTGCCCAAACCATTTCAAAACACCCTCTTCTGCTCTCTCAACCACGCTCTTTTTATTTCCACACATCTCTCTTACCCTTACGTTACTTACTCGATCAAACCACCTCACACCACACATTGTCCTCAAACATCTCATTTCCAGCACATCCATCCTCCTGCGCACCACTCTATCCATAGCCCACGCCTCGCAACCATACAACATTGTTGGAACCACTATTCCTTCAAACATACCCATTTTTGCTTTCCGAAATAATGTTCTCGACTTCCACACATCCTTCAAGGCTCCCAGAATTTTTGCCCCCCTCCCCCACCCTATGATCCACTTCCGCTTCCATGGTTCCATCCGCTGACAGATCCACTCCCAGATATCTAAAACACTTCACTTCCTCCAGTTTTTCTCCATTCAAACTCACCTCCCAATTGACTTGACCCTCACCCCTACTGTACCTAATAACCTTGCTCTTGTTCACATTTACTCTCAACTTTCTTCTTCCACACACTTTACCAAACTCAGTCACCAGCTTCTGCAGTTTCTCACATGAATCAGCCACCAGCGCTGTATCATCAGCGAACAACAACTGACTCACTTCCCAAGCTCTCTCATCCCCAACAGACTTCATACTTGCCCCTCTTTCCAGGACTCTTGCATTTACCCCCCTTACAACCCCATCCATAAACAAATTAAACAACCATGGAGACATCACACACCCCTGCCGCAAACCTACATTCACTGAGAACCAATCACTTTCCTCTCTTCCTACACGTACACATGCCTTACATCCTCGATAAAAACTTTTCACTGCTTCTAACAACTTGCCTCCCACACCATATATTCTTAATACCTTCCACAGAGCATCTCTATCAACTCTATCATATGCCTTCTCCAGATCCATAAATGCTACATACAAATCCATTTGCTTTTCTAAGTATTTCTCACATACATTCTTCAAAGCAAACACCTGATCCACACATCCTCTACCACTTCTGAAACCGCACTGCTCTTCCCCAATCTGATGCTCTGTACATGCCTTCACCCTCTCAATCAATACCCTCCCATATAATTTACCAGGAATACTCAACAAACTTATACCTCTGTAATTTGAGCACTCACTCTTATCCCCTTTGCCTTTGTACAATGGCACTATGCACGCATTCCGCCAATCCTCAGGCACCTCACCATGAGTCATACATACATTAAATAACCTTACCAACCAGTCAACAATACAGTCACCCCCTTTTTTAATAAATTCCACTGCAATACCATCCAAACCTGCTGCCTTGCCGGCTTTCATCTTCCGCAAAGCTTTTACTACCTCTTCTCTGTTTACCAAATCATTTTCCCTAACCCTCTCACTTTGCACACCACCTCGACCAAAACACCCTATATCTGCCACTCTGTCATCAGACACATTCAACAAACCTTCAAAATACTCATTCCATCTCCTTCTCACATCACCGCTACTTGTTATCACCTCCCCATTTACGCCCTTCACTGAAGTTCCCATTTGCTCCCTTGTCTTACGCACCCTATATATATATATATATATATATATATATATATATATATATATATATATATATATATATATATATATATATCTTTCTTTCTTTCAAACTTTTTGCCATTTCCCGCATTAGCGAGGTAGCGTTAAGAACAGAGGAGTGGGCCTTTGAGGGAATACCCTCACCTGGCCCAATTCTCTGTTCCTTCTTTTGGAAAATTAAAAAAGAACGAGATGGGAGGATTTCCAGCCCCCCGCTCCCATATATATATATATATATATATATATATATATATATATATATATATATATATATATATATTCCCTAAATACATCCCATTCCTCCCCCACTCCCCTTGCTTCCATTGTTCTCACCTTTTTCCATTCTGTACTCAGTCTCTCCTGGTACTTCCTCACACAGGTCTCCTTCTCAAGCTCACTTACTCTCACCACCCTCTTCACCCCAACATTCACTCTTCTTTTCTGAAAACCCATACAAATCTTCACCTTAGCCTCCACAAGATAATGATCAGACATCCCTCCAGTTGCACCTCTCAGCACATTAACATCCAAAAGTCTCTCTTTCGCACGCCTGTCAATTAACACGTAATCCAATAACGCTCTCTGGCCATCTCTCCTACTTACATAAGTATACTTATGTATATCTCGCTTTTTAAACCAGGTATTCCCAATCATCAGTCCTTTTTCAGCACATAAATCTACAAGCTCTTCACCATTTCCATTTACAACACTGAACACCCCATGTATAGCAATTATTCCCTCAACTGCCACATTACTCACCTTTGCATTCAAATCACCCATCACTATAACCCGGTCTCGTGCATCAAAACCACTAACACACTCATTCAACTGCTCCCAAAACACTTGCCTCTCTTGATCTTTCTTCTCATGCCCAGGTGCATATGCACCAATAATCACCCACCTCTCTCCATCAACTTTCAGTTTTACCCATATTAATCGAGAGTTTACTTTCTTACACTCTATCACATACTCCCACAACTCCTGTTTCAGGAGTATTGCTACTCCTTCCCTTGCTCTTGTCCTCTCACTAACCCCTGACTTTACTCCCCAGACATTCCCAAACCACTCTTCCCCTTTACCCTTGAGCTTCGTTTCACTGAGAGCCAAAACATCCAGGTTCCTTTCCTCAAACATACTACCTCTCTCTCCTTATTTCACATCTTGGTTACATCCACACACATTTAGGCACCCCACTCTGAGCCTTCGAGGAGGATGAGCCCTCCCTGCGTGACTCCTTCTTCTGTTTCCCATTTTAGAAAGTTAATACAAGGAGGGGAGGATTTCTGGCCCCCCGCTCCCGTCCCCTCTAGTCGCTTTCTACGACACGCGAGGAATACGTGGGAAGTATTCTTTCACCCCTATCCCCAGGGATAATATACATATATATACACATATACACATACACACACATACACACACACATGCACACATACACACACATACATATATATACATATGAACAATGTAAGAAACAATTAGAAAACTGAAACTTCTAGCTTGAAATGAATGAAAAAAATGAATGTCACATAATGGTTCAACCTCTGGTTATGGAAATAAGGAAATGTATAATTTATTTACACAAACGTCAATAGCAGTTTTCATCAATTTAACCACTGTATCAATAAGCTTCAATGTCTAAGCTACATTTTTTCTCCAATTTCACTATTTTTCCTTCACATTTTCAATTGTGTCTGAAGGTTCTACTTCAAGAGTGATTGTTTTTCCAGTAAGGGTCTTCACATCTTGGTTACATCCACACACATTTAGGCACCCCACTCTGAGCCTTCGAGGAGGATGCTTTACTTGTGGTGCTGACTTCCGGCCACTTGGTTCAGTGCAGTGTGGCGCAGACGGAGGCCAGATGAACCAAACGCTGTATTGCCGTAGTCGTTCTCTCTCGTCGCTACCTTACTCACTGGTCGCAGCTACGTTCTTCCCTGGATTGCGCAAAAGATGCTTGTGGCATGAGAAGAGTGGGAGGTGGGTTGATTAGAAAGGGTAGTGAGTGGTGGGATGAAGAAGTAAGAGTATTAGTGAAAGAGAAGAGAGAGGCATTTGGACGATTTTTGCAGGGAAAAAATGAAATTGAGTGGGAGATGTATAAAAGAAAGAGACAGGAGGTCAAGAGAAAGGTGCAAGAGGTGAAAAAAAGGGCAAATGAGAGTTGGGTTGAGAGAGTATCATTAAATTTTAGGGAGAATAAAAAGATGTTCTGGAAGGAGGTAAATAAAGTGCGTAAGACAAGGGAGCAAATGGGAACTTCAGTGAAGGGCGCAAATGGGGAGGTGATAACAAGTAGTGGTGATGTGAGAGGGAGATGGAGTGAGTATTTTGAAGGTTTGTTGAATGTGTTTGATGATAGAGTGGCAGATATAGGGTGTTTTGGTCGAGGTGGTGTGCAAAGTGAGAGGGTTAGGGAAAATGATTTGGTAAACAGAGAAGAGGTAGTGAAAGCTTTGCGGAAGATGAAAGCCGGCAAGGCAGCAGGTTTGGATGGTATTGCAGTGGAATTTATTAAAAAAGGGGGTGACTGTATTGTTGACTGGTTGGTAACGTTATTTAATGTATGTATGACTCATGGTGAGGTGCCTGAGGATTGGCGGAATGCGTGCATAGTGCCATTGTACAAAGGCAAAGGGGATAAGAGTGAGTGCTCAAATTACAGAGGTATAAGTTTGTTGAGTATTCCTGGTAAATTATATGGGAGGGTATTGATTGAGAGGGTGAAGGCATGTACAGAGCATCAGATTGGGGAAGAGCAGTGTGGTTTCAGAAGTGGTAGAGGATGTGTGGATCAGGTGTTTGCTTTGAAGAATGTATGTGAGAAATACTTAGAAAAGCAAATGGATTTGTATGTAGCATTTATGGATCTGGAGAAGGCATATGATAGAGTTGATAGAGATGCTCTGTGGAAGGTATTAAGAATATATGGTGTGGGAGGAAAGTTGTTAGAAGCAGTGAAAAGTTTTTATCGAGGATGTAAGGCATGTGTACGTGTAGGAAGAGAGGAAAGTGATTGGTTCTCAGTGAATGTAGGTTTGCGGCAGGGGTGTGTGATGTCTCCATGGTTGTTTAATTTGTTTATGGATGGGGTTGTTAGGGAGGTAAATGCAAGAGTTTTGGAAAGAGGGGCAAGTATGAAGTCTGTTGGGGATGAGAGAGCTTGGGAAGTGAGTCAGTTGTTGTTCGCTGATGATACAGCACTGGTGGCTGATTCATGTGAGAAACTGCAGAAGCTGGTGACTGAGTTTGGTAAAGTGTGTGGAAGAAGAAAGTTAAGAGTAAATGTGAATAAGAGCAAGGTTATTAGGTACAGTAGGGTTGAGGGTCAAGTCAATTGGGAGGTGAGTTTGAATGGAGAAAAACTGGAGGAAGTGAAGTGTTTTAGATATCTGGGAGTGGATCTGGCAGCGGATGGAACCATGGAAGCGGAAGTGGATCATAGGGTGGGGGAGGGGGTGAAAATTCTGGGGGCCTTGAAGAATGTGTGGAAGTCGAGAACATTATCTCGGAAAGCAAAAATGGGTATGTCTGAAGGAATAGTGGTTCCAACAATGTTGTATGGTTGCGAGGCGAGGGCTATGGATAGAGTTGTGCGCAGGAGGATGGATGTGCTGGAAATGAGATGTTTGAGGACAATGTGTGGTGTGAGGTGGTTTGATCGAGTGAGTAACGTAAGGGTAAGAGAGATGTGTGGAAATAAAAAGAGCGTGGTTGAGAGAGCAGAAGAGGGTGTTTTGAAGTGGTTTGGGCACATGGAGAGGATGAGTGAGGAAAGATTGACCAAGAGGATATATGTGTTGGAGGTGGAGGGAACGAGGAGAAGAGGGAGACCAAATTGGAGGTGGAAAGATGGAGTGAAAAAGATTTTGTGTGATTGGGGCCTGAACATGCAGGAAGGTGAAAGGAGGGCAAGGAATAGAGTGAATTGGAGCGATGTGGTATACCGGGGTTGACGTGCTGTCAGTGGATTGAATCAAGGCATGTGAAGCGTCTGGGGTAAACCATGGAAAGCTGTGTAGGTATGTATATTTGCGTGTGTGGACGTATGTATATACATGTGTATGGGGGGGGTTGGGCCATTTCTTTCGTCTGTTTCCTTGCGCTACCTCGCAAACGCGGGAGACAGCGACAAAGTATTAAAAAAAAAAAATATATATATATATATATATATATATATATATATATATATATATATATATATATATATATATATATATATATATCTGTGTATGTATATGTATGTATACACTGAAATTTATACGTATGTATATATGCATGCATAGGCATTTATATATATACATGAGTACATGGGTCTGTTTCCTTGCGCTACCTTGCTGAATGCGGGAGACAGCATTTGAGTATGTAATATATTCATATCATTATACTAAATCGCTGTCTCCCATGTTAGCGAGGTAGCACAAGATAACTGATGAGGAATGGGCAAACCCAGACATGTACACATGTATATACATAAACGTCCACACACAAACATATACATACATATACATTTCAACATATACATACACATACATATATACACATGTACATATCCATACTTGCTGCCTTCATCCACTCCAATCGCCACACTGCCACACACAAAACAGCATCCCCCCAAGAGAGGCAGCTCAGGAACACACAAAAAAGGCCACATTCATTCACACTCAGTCTCTAGCTGTCATGTGTAATGCACTGAAACCACAGCTCACTTTCCATATCCAGGTAAACCTTTCCATGGTTTACCCCATACGATTGACATGCCCTGGTTCAATCCATTGACAACACGTCGACCCTGGTATACATTATTCCAATTCATTCTATTCTTTGCATGCCTTTCACCCTCCTGTATGTTCAGGCCTCAATCGCTCAAAATCTTTTTCACTCAATCCTTCCACCTCCAATTCGGTCTCCCACTTCTTGTTCCCTCCACCTCTGACAAATATATCTTCTTTGTCGATCTTTCCTCACTCATTCTCTCCATGTCTAAACCATTTCAACACACCCTCTTCTGCTCTCTCAACCACACACTTTTTATTACCACATATCTCTCTTACTCTTTCATTACTTAATCAAGCCACCTCACACCACATAATGTCCTCAAACATTTCATTTCCAACACATCCACCCTCCTCCGCACAACCCTATCTATAGTCCATGCCTCACAACTATATAACGTTGTTGGAACCACTATTCCTTCAAACATACCTATTTTTGCTCTCCGAGATGACATTCTCACCTTCCACACATTCTTCAACACTCCCAGAACCTTCGCTCCCTCTCCCGTGACTCACTTCCACTGACATGGTTACATCCACTGCTAAGTCCACTCTCAGATATCTAAAACTCTTCACTTCCTCCAGTTTTTCTCCACTCAAACTTACCTCCCATCCGCTTTCAGTACAGTAGGGTTGAGGGACAAGTCAATTGGGAGGTAAGTTTGAATGGAGAAAAACTGGAGGAAATGAAGTGTTTTAGATATCTCGGAGTGGATTTGGCAGCAGGTGGAACCATGGAAGTGGAACTGAGTCACAGGGTGGGGGAGGGGGCAAAAGTTCAGGGAGCATTCAAAAATGTGTGGAAGGCAAGAACATTATCTTGGAGAGAAAAAATGGGTATGTTTGAAGGGAGAGTGGTTCCAACAATGTTCTATGGTTGCGAGGCATGGCTGCAGATAGTGTTTTGTGGAGGAGGGTGGATGTGTTGGAAATGAGATGTCTGAGGACATTATGTGGTGTGAGGTGATTTGATCAAGTAAGTAGTGAAAGGGCAAGAGAGATGTGTGGTAACAAAAAGAGTGTGGTTGAGAGAGAAGAAGAGGGTGTATTGAAATGGTTTGGTCACATGGAGAGAATGAGTGTGGAAAGATTGACAAAGAGGATACGTGTGTCAGAGGTGGAGGGAACGAGGAGAAGTGGGAGACCAAATTGGAGGTATAAGGATGAAGTGAAAAAGATTTTGAGCAATTGGGGCCTGAACATGTAGGAGGGTGAAAGGCATGCAAGGAATAGCGTGAATTGGAATGATGTGGTATACCGGGGTCGATGTGCTGTCAATGGATTGAACCAGGGCATGTGAAGCGTCTGGGGTAAACCATGGAAAGTTTTGTGGGGCCTGGATGTGGAAAGGGAGCTGTGGTTTTGGTACATAATACATGACAGCTAGAGACTGAGCGTCTTTTCCTAGTGCTACCTCGTGTGTGTGCAGGGGGAGGGGGTTGTCATTTCACATGTGGTGGGGTGGCAACGGGAATGAATGGAGGCAGCAAGTATGAATTATGTACATGTGTATATATGTATAAGTCTGTGTATTCATATACATGTATACGCTGAAATGTATTGGAATATATATGTTCGTGTGTTGACGTGCATGTATATACATGTCTATGTGGGTGGGTTGGGACATTTTTTCATCTGCTTCCTTGCGCTACCTCACTGACGCGGTAGACAGCGACAAAGTATAAGAAAAAATATAAATAAAATACATAAATACATACACGAATATGTCTTTTACATATTCGTTATTTCCCGTGTTAGCAAGGTAGCATTAAGAACACAGGACTGAGCCTTAGAGGGAATATTCTCATTTGGCCCCCTTCTCTGTTCCTTCTTTTGGAAAACTGAAAACGAGAGGGGAGGATTTCCAGCCCCCTCCTCCCTCCCCTTTTAGTTGTCTTCTACAACATGCAGGGAATATGTGTGAAGTATTCTTTCTTCCCTATGAAGGTGAAATCGCACTTCAGTAGGAGTTCATACAATTTCATTAAAAATTTAATTTTTCTATACATGCAGCATGACATGTTTCATGAAAATCCACCTCACCCTTACAGATTGAGCACTGTCTGCTTTGTCTGGCTATAACAGTTGTAAGGGAGAGTGATTAAGGGGGGGTCATGTGGCAAGGTTTGACCTGGAAGGCAAAGTGTGTCTGGAACAACTTTTTTTATGTTTTCTTGTTTTGTCAATTCTCTTATAATGATTTGGTTAATGCTAGGATGGGCTTTAAAATTACCTGGGGACAAATTAAAGTTCTTAGTATTAGCAATTAAGACATTCTTAGTATTAGTAACTAAGACAGATTCAATGATGCATGTAGCATAATCAGCAAAGGGGTATAAAATAACAAGATTTTAAAGATCTATGGAGTGATCATTTTCATGACAATGTTTAGCAATTGCATTTTTGTGGTCATTCCTGTGCACTGAATGATGGGGCCAATAACACCTCTCTCTTCATTACAGTTTTACCTGTCTGGCCAATATAAATATATCTACATGCCTTGTATTTGATGGCGTTAACACTCCCAATAACTGTATGAATTGGCTTCCGATTTATTAAGTTCTCACTGATGGTGTTACTGTACTAGAAAGCAACATTGCAAGCACTGTTTTCTAAAGTGTCTTAGATTACTTAAGTTGGGAGAATAGGGCAACACTCAACATTTAAACTTATAAGTCTAAATGTTTAGTGTTGCCCTATTCTCCCAACTTATCTAGTTTAACACATCACTCACCTCTGTCGCACACCAACCTTCACTGAGAACCACTCACTCTCCTCTCTTCCTACATGTACACATGCCTTACACCAGTGATGAAAACTTATCACTGTTTCTATCAGCTTACTTCCTACATCATAAATTCTTAAGACTTTCCACAAAGCATCTCTATCAACCCTATCAAAGGCCTTCTCCAGATCCATAAATGCCACAGACAAATCCATCTGTTCTCCAGATCCATAAATGCCACTTACAAATCCATTTGTTCTTTTCCAGATCCATGCAAGCCAAACACAAATCCATCTGTTTTCCACACATTTCTCACACACATTCTTCAAAGTACACACCTGATCCACACATCCTCTACCACTTCTGAAACTACACTGCTCCCCCCAAATCTGATACTCTGTACATGCCTTTCACCCTCTCAATCAATACCTTTCCATACAATCTTCCAAGAACACTCAATAAAATCATGCCTCTATAGTTTGAACACTCACTTTTATCCCCTTTGTACAAATGGCAATGTACATGCATTCCATCAATCCTCAGGCACTTCACTATGATCCATACATGTACTGAATATTCTTACCAACCAATCAACAACACAGTTACCCCCTTTCTTAACAAATTCCACTGTAACACCATCCAAACCCGCTGCCTTGCCAGACTTCATCTTCCGCAAGGCTTTCACCACCCCTTCTCTCTTAACTGAAGCATTCTCCCTGCCCCTCTCACTTCGCACACCATCCCGACCAAAACGCCCTACATCTGCCACTCTATGCCACACTTTCAACAAACCTTCAAAATACTCACTCCATCTCCTTCTCACTCCATCACTACCTGTTACCAATTCCCCCCTTGCCCCCTTTACCGATGCTCCCATTTGTTCTCTCATCTTACACAAGTTATTTACCTCCTTCTAAAACACCTTTATAATCTCCCTACAGTTTAATGATACTCTCACCCCAACTTTTGTTTGTCCTCGTTTTCAATCCTTGCACCTTCCTCTCGACCTACGGCTGCTTTCTTTTATACGTCTCCCAATCATTAGCACTCCTTCCTTGTACATATCATCCAAACTCCTCTCTTTTCTCTTTCTCTAACAACTTTACTTCTTCACCTCACCACTCACTACCCTTTCTAATCTGCCCATCTCCCACCTTTCTCATGCCACATGCATCTTTTGCATATGCCAACACTGCTTCCTTAAATACATCTCATTCCTCGTCCACTCCCCTCACATCATTTGCTCTTGCCTTTTGCCATTCTACACTCAATCTCTCCTGGTACTTCCTCACACATGTCTCCCTTCCAAGCTCATTTACTCTCTTCTCTCCAACATTCTCTCTTCTTTCTTGAAAACCTCTACAAATCTTCATCCATGCCTCCACAAAACAGTGATCAGACATCCCTCCAGCTGCCCCTGTCAGCACATTAACAACCATAAGTCTCTTTATTACATGCCTATCAAGTAATACATAATCCAATAATGCCCTCTGACCATCTCTCCTACTCACATACGTATATTTATGTATATCTCACTTTTTAAACCAGGTATTCCCTATCACGTCTTTTTCAGCACACAAATCCAAAAGCTCTTCATTTCCATTCATAACACTGAATACCCCATGTACACCAATCATACCCTCAACTGCCACATTACTCACTTTCGCATCTAAATCACCCATCACTAATACCCAGTCTCGTGCACCAAAGCTGCTGACACACTCATTCAGCTGCTCCCAAAACACTTGCCTCTCATGACCTCTCTTCTCATGACCAGGTGCACAGGCACCAATAATCACCCATCTCTCTCCATCCACTTTCAGTTTTACCCACATCAATCCAGAATTTACTTTCTTACACTCTATCACACACTCCCACAACTCCTTCCTTAGCTCTTGTCTTCTCACCAACCCCTGATTTTACTCTAAAGACTTTTCTTAACCACTCTTCCCCTTTACCCTTGCACTTCGTTTCACTCAGAGCCAGAACATTCAGATTTCTTTCATTAAACATAGTGCCTATCTCTCCTTTCTTCTCATCTTAGTTACATCCACACACATTCAGACACCCCAATCCGAGTATATATGTGTGTAAGAGAGAGAATGGATCTTTCTTCAGCTGTTTCCTGGTGCTACCTTGCTACAGTAGGAAACAGTGATCAAGCATAATAAATAACAACAAATATACATATCATCCTTACAAAGTATATAAAATACTGACTGAAATATAGATGATTTTGAGGTGTGGGAATATTCTAAATTTTACCTAACTACATACCTTCCTGCCCCATGATCCCCTTCTTTCCTCAATGGGACCCCTGCAGTGGTCAGGAAGCTGGTCATGTCTGATGGGTAGGACCACAAGTCACACAATGTAGTGATGTGTGCATGTCTCTGTAGCGAGAGTATGGGGATACTGACCACCAAGTGTTCAGTGTCTTCATTGTGATAGTTACATTGTGGGCATGAAGGATCTTAAGATTTGATGAATTGGTGTTTGCAGTGTGGTAGGGATAGGTGATGTTAGGAGCATATACAGTGGTGTAAGTTATGTATGTCTGGGGAATAAGGTTTCAAATGGGTGTATGACTGGTAGGGTGGTGTTTAAGACTAAGTTGGAAGGGCAGTTTTTTTTTTAGTAATTGTCATGCCATTTTAGAGTATACAGCATGTTTTGTCAGTGTTGTGTTTACAAGGGGATTTGTGAATATATGCTGTTGAAGTGTGAAGCAGTTTTCTTTTCTTTTCTACTTAGGGGTTGGTGGTCAGTTATGGAGTGGTTTGAATGGCTGTGATCTTATGCTTCTGCAAAGAATTGCATGCTAAACATATTGAAGTGGGACTGGACAGGGATTTTGTCTCTACACTTGTTGAGATTTTGTGGTTGCTTGGTAGCCAGTGACTGTTCTCGGTGCTTTGATTTGAGAGGTTTGCAGCTTTGTTTTATGTTTTTGATAGGGTGGACAAATGGTGGTTCTTGTGTACAGTGCTGGTGATCAAAAACTAGCATATGATGAGATCGGCTATTGGATGTAGTGGACTTGGAGTCTGGCTGGCAATTGTGTAGGCTGAAGATGATGGGCAGGGCACAAACATCTGATAGATATGTATTATGGGGAGGGCAGATGGAAAGGGTATTTTTGTAGGTGCTGATTATGTTGGAGTTAGTGCTGTGTAGTTTTATTTACTGTATTGCATTTCAAGTGTTGTCATTGTTTCTGATCTGTTCTATGGTCCAAGTCTATCTGTCCATATATCTATATTTCCAAAGCCTGTTCCCAACTGGAACTCCCTTCTACCTACTGCTCCTAACATTCTGCCAAAAGGCAGGACTAATGCAGAGTGCTCTGCAAGAAAATCTAAAATCATGAAGGATGAGCTGTGCAACTTAAGTGTTGTCTAGAGTTATGAATGACAAGGAGAGATTGTATGTTTGTGGACAGAATGCCAGTAGTCCATGTGTGGGTGAGACAGAAAGAAGAAACAGCTACTTGGTTCAGAGGAGTGCAACTTGACAACCACCTAAGTGCTGGCTCACTGTGTGGCCGTCACTAACCCTCCTGATAACCAGGTGAATAATACTGGTAATATACCTGCCTGGTTGTTGGCTGCCTACCAGCTACCTACCTGTGTTCTGAGCAGTGTCTATACATTGGATGTTTTGGTGTATGTGTCATGAGTCCTCCTCCTCCTCCTCCATGTGTGGGTTGTATAATTATAAAAAGGAGGCAGGAAGGAAGTGGGCATAAGTTTGGTTGCTTGGATGAGGGTTATGTATATCTTATGTTCTTGAGGAATGTTGTGTACTTTTGTGTGTCTCTCTGATGCCATTGGTGTTTATAAAATAAAGAATGTTTAGTGTGTGAAAGGGGTTTTATGAAGAAGCAGGGTTAGTTGAAGCGAGGGGTTGTGTATTTAGCGCTGCTGCTTTGGTGGAGGAAAGGTCCACTGGGTATTTGAGTAAGGCAGGATGATGTATATCCACTGCTCTAAGCAGCCCTCTGTGAAAGTCAGTGGGATGCAATGAAGATGACACCACTGGAGGTAGCTGGAGCATCAAAGTAAATGACAATCTTCAAATGTAACCATCAGTTACAGGAATTAATTACCATCAAACAGTATTTCAATCCCAGATTCATATTCAGCATGAATGATGATGAGGTTATAGCATCATGAGCAAATACTTTGATGGTTCTGGGTTGGGGTTAATGTTACTGGCTTGCATTAGTTTTAGCTAGTTGGGACATCATCCCCCCCTGGAGAGAAAACAAGTGTGAATATGATATGATGTGTGGGTGTAACCTATGATCTAGTGAAGTAGCTAGGGACAGCTTGAAGCTGCACTCTAAGCAGGAGCTGGGGAGTGTGGGCCCCTGTGAAATAGGAAGTGCAGCCATATGGCAGCATGAAGTTGGGAATAAGTGCCTCTCCACTTCTTGCTGTTGTCTGGTCCTCTTCCCTGCTTGGCTGCTCTCATGCAAGATGCAGGGAGTGTGGGCTATTATGAAAAAGGAAGGGCAGCAGGAAGGTAAAGATCTTGATGGTAGCAAGGAATTGGGGGCAAGTGCATCTCTTCTTCTTGCTGTTGTCTTGTCCTCTTCCCTGCCTGACTGGTACTATGCAGGAGCTGGAGAGTGAGAGCTCCTGTGATATAAGAAGGGCAGCTGGGAAGTAAAGATCTTGATGGTTGTAAGAAATTAGGGATAAGTGCTTCTCCCCTTCTTGCTCATCGGGTCATCTTTCCTATCTGGCTGCTCCTCCTTCCTGCAGTATGGCATCAAGCAAGCAGGGTCCATAATACAGAAATAAAATATAACATTAATCCTAATATTTGAAAAATCTTTTATCAGTTACTAACCTGGAATTCAGGAAAGCTATTGGGGCCAATACCCAGGTGATCTAGTGTTGCTATCATCTCTGTGCCAGTGAAAATCTTACTTGAACGATTAAACTCTAAATAATCTGTGAGCTTGTCCGAGTTCAAATCCACCCATCCATTTAGAGCATTCAACATACGGATCTGAAACAACAAAGAATATATAAGTAATGTAATAAACATATGAGGCGGCAATAAGACAAAAACTACAATATAATGAGAGTATGAACATATATCAATAATGGGAGAGGAAAGTTCTGAATTAGATTGCTGATTAATAATCATTATCACTTATGCACCACACTATTAGCAGAAACATCATGAGGCAAATATTTTGGGAGCAGGTGATTGAGTGTTTCCACAAGTTTGATGCTAGAGACCAGTTATTAGTGATGGGTGATTTAAATGCGAAGGTGACTGATGTGGCACATAAGGGTATAATCAAGAGGAATGGGGTATTCAGTATTATTGTGTGGACTTTTGCACAGAATAAGCACTGGTGACTGAGAATACCTGATTTAATAAGAGGGACATATGCAAGTATACATATGTGAGCAGAAAAGATGGCTAACAAACATTACTGGATTGCATACTAAATGATAGGGGTGCAGAAGAGACTTCGGGATGTGAATGTGCTGAGAAGGACAGGTGGTGGAGGTAAGTGTGAAGATATGTACAGGTTTTAGAAAGGGGAAATATTATGGGTGAGATGAAAAGGGTGAAAGTAAGTGAACTTGGAAAAGCAACCTGCGTGAAGAAATTTCAGGAGAGATTGCGAGCAGAATGGTAAAAGATGAGGGTAAACAAAGCTAGGAGAGTGGGCAAGAAATGGGACTCATTTTGGGAAGCACTGCTGGCACGTGCAAGAGATGCACGTTGCATGCATAAGGTGGAAGGTGGGTAGATTAGAAACAGTCATGAGTGGTGGGATGATGAATTAAAGTTGCAAGTGAAAGAGAAAAGAGAGATATATGGACAATACTTGCAGGGAAGGGTGTAAATGATCGGGAGATGTTTATGAGAAAGCAGCATGAGGTATAGAGGAGGGTGCAAGGAATGAAATGAGGGCTAATGAAAGTTGGGTTGAGCAAGTATCAATAAACTTCAGTGAGAAAGAAATGTTTGGGATGGAGGTTAATATTGTGTGAAAAACAAGAGAACAAATAAGAGCATCAGTGATGGGGGCAATTGGGGAAGTAGTAATAGGTAGTGTCGAAGTGAGTAGGAGATGTTGAGAACATTTTGAAAATGATGAACGTGTCTGATGATACGGAAGCAGATGTAGGGTGTTTGGCTTGGGGTGGTATGTGAAGTGAGAGAATCAATGAGAGTGGATTGGTGAAGAGAGAAGTGGTAAAAGCATTATGCAAGATTAAATGCGGCAAGGTGGCTGAATCAGATGGTACAGCAGTTGAATTTCTCAAAAAGGGGGTGACTGTTGTTGACTAGTTAGTTATGATTTTCATTGCATGAGAGATTATGGTGAGGTGTCTAGGGATTGGTAAAATGCATGCATGGTGCCACTGTATAAAGGCAAGGCGAGTTTCAAACTACAGAGGTATAATTTTGTGAGTGTACCTGGTTATTTGAATGGAAGAGTATTGATTGAGAGTGTGAGGGCATGTACAGAGCATCAGATTGGGGAGAAAGAGTGTTGTAGAGGATGTATGGATCAGGTATTTGCTTTGAACAATGTGTGTGAAAAATACTAAAATAAACTTAAGATTTATAAGAGATAACTATAGATCTGGTGAAAGCATATGAAAGGGTTGATAAACATGCCTTGGGGAAGGTCTTAAAAATATGTGGTGTAGGACAAAAGCTGCTAGAAGCAGTCAGAAATTTTAATAAAGGGTGTAAGGAATGTGTATAGGTAGGAAAAGAGGAGAGTGAATGGTTCCAAGTGAAGGTTGGTCTACAGCTAGGGTGTGTGATGTCACCGTAACTCTTTAATTCATTCATGCCTTTTGGCAAAATGGAAGGAGTAATAAACAGGAAATAGTCAGGAACATTTAGGCAGTAAGAATATTTGGTGGGAGCCTCAGCAAACACTGTGCTTGAGTTGCTTTCTGCCGGTGGCCTGTTAAGGGTGAGGCACTAAAGGCTGTGAAGCAGCAGTGGAGTTTACTTATGGAGACTATTGTGGTGGTAAACCCACTGAGGGAGTTTCAGGTAGGAAAAGGCACAGACAGATAGCAGCCTCTCTTTGTTTGTTCCTGGTACTACTTTGCCAGAACAGGAAATGACAATCAAAAATATATATATTGACAACTGCTCACTTTCTGCCTTACTGCCCCATGAGTATCTTCTATCTTTATGAGGCTACGGCAACACTCAAGAAGCTGGCCATGTCAATTTGTCCATTGGTAAGGACCACAGGTCGTACAGTGTTGTGATGTGTGTGCATCTGTGTGCAGAGAATGCTGGGCAATTTAGTAGAAAGTGTTCAGTGCCTTCTCTATGGTAGTTGAATGGCAGACATGAAGGGTCATCAGATATGCTAAAATGGTGTTGGTAATGTTGTAGTGATGGGTGATGTCCAAAGCATATGCAGGAGAGTGATTTGTGTTTGTCTGAGAAGCGTGGTTCATGATGGGTGTATGTCTGCTAGGATGGAGTTAGGAGGTTGAACATTCAGTCCTTGTTAGGTTATTTCAATTTCTATGCATTTTGTCAGTATCATATCTGTTGTGGGTGGGGGGGATTTGCGAGTAGAGGTTACTGAACTGTGAGGCAGGGGTAAGCTTTCTATTTCTACTTGGGGGTTGGTAATTTGTTATATAAGGGTTGGGTGGGAGGGATTTAATTCTTTTTTTGCATTGAATTTAATGCTGAGCATGTTGAGGTGGTACTGTACTGGGAGGATCTTTGTTTCATTGTGAAGGTGAGTGTGTGGTAGCTAGGCATTCAGTGATTGAGTGCATTATTGCATATGATATGCAGCTTTGTTATATTCATTTCCAAGAGGGTGGAATACCAGGCAGGTGAGGCATAGTTTAAAATGCAGAAGATGAACTGTTTGTAGAAGATACTAAGGGAATCTTTTTATATCCAAACATGTAATCAGTTAACATTCTGAGGGTGTTTAATTTGTTTGCTGCTCTAGTGCTAATGTCTATAGTGCTATGTGTAAATGTTTAGCATGTGTCACAGTTGATGCCCAGGACAGTTGGTTTTGTTGCATAGGAGTGCAGGTTGGATTTGTGACTCTTTGCAGTTAAAAGGTAACTGAAGACTTCAAAATGCTTGTTGTTACTGGGGTGTCAGGGTACTGTACTGTGATTGTAAGGTTGTCTGCATATAAGAGGTTACTATGGTCTGTAGGAGATAATGGGAGTTCATGTTGAGATCAAGAGCAATAGAGGTGAAGCCTTTGTGTGAGACTTTAACTTGGTGATCAACTACCATATGTCACTTATGAAGAGTGGTCAAATATCATTTGCATGAAGATGTGATAATGAACAGTATCAAATGCTTTGTTGATATCTACCGCCATTAGTACTGTACAGAAAGAGGGGTGTGGTTGGTTAAAAGAATTGTGAGGCTCCATTTCCTTTGGAAGTACTGAAAAAAAAATAATGCAGCTTGGGAAAAAGGTGTCAACACAAAATTGATGCACTACTTTCTTTTACAGCAATTCAGACTTACCAGCTCAGTACAAGCATGTTCATCCATTTCTAATACTGCCAATTTTTCAATATCTTGTCGGGCCTCAAGTATCTCATCCTGAGTAAGTGTGAATGAAGATGCCTCTCTGGCACTGTCTTCAATGTTGTGGGCCTCATCAATTACTATTACATTGCCATTCAGGTGGATGTCCATCTGTGAATGGAAGCAAGTTCAGCAATTTTATGTATGAACAACAGAGAATCACAATATAGTATGTTACTAAAAAGAGAGCATCATAAACTACTGTTAATAGAATGCTATAAATTTACTGAAAAAAGTATCATCAAATTACTAAAACAATAGAATTTCACATACCATTATGAGGGAAGGGAGTTTTGTATCATTAACAACAGCAAAATGGAAAGCCTTACATACGACCAAAGCAAGGCATCATGTTTGGTACAGAGGGAAGGAAGCAATGAAATAATTCTCTATGTTGATTATATGCAATGTTTCTACCATATCTTACCAACTCTATCTTTCTATGCATTGTTTCTACCATCTCTTACCGACTCTCGAATGAGGGGATCAATAAGGTAGTTATAAGGGCATATCACAATCTCAGCAGTAGTCATAAGTGACCTGGCAGCAAAGTATGGACATGCCTGGATCCCCTTGCCCAGTGTAACCAGGTCCTCAATGTCCCATACAGTATCAAAGCCAAAATGTGCAAGGTCAGCATGGGTCTTGATCTTGCTGACGCCATGGTAGAATTTACACCAACTGCCCTGTTGAGGACAATATACCAAATATAAACATAATTTGAATTTTGAAAGTACCTATGATGAAATTTTGCCAAATGGCAGGGACTGTGCAAAGCATTCACCACAAGAAAATATAGAGCTAAGAAAAAAGAGTTGTGAGAGTTTTGTTATAAAGTATTATGCACTAGATGAAAAGTGTGTATGCTTGTGAAAAGAATGGTTGGCTGTACAATACATGCTGCATCAAAGAGAAAAAATATACCAAAAATTGGCAATTACTTACACAAGATTTGGAGTTTGATATCACTCATCATTCTGTTACCTAACTCATGAATGAATAATCATTTACGTAGAAAAAAATGAGACTGAACAACTATTGACACCAAGAACACTAAAGAACCTAAGGAAGCTAACATCTGTGGCCAAAAATGCATATTAAAGTCAATAAGAATATATCTATTTTTAAAAGTAACTGTTTGCTGTTTCCCAGATTAGTGCTCACATTCATTCTCTAGATGTCATATGCATTGCGCACTGCACTAAAAACACGGCCCTCTAACCACAACCAGTCCCAGATTTCAAAAAGTAATTGAGAGCAGGATCATCAAGTCAACTGATCTCTCCAACACGATTTAACCCTGGTCCTCCTCTCAAGGAATTTGGTGAAACTTTTGTCATGGCAGTTGTCAGCTCCAAAGCATTTGACTAGGTATGGCAAATGCTTTGTTTTCTACACTTTCTTCCATTTGTTTTTGCTTCTCCCTGCTCTCTAATTCATGGATTCCTCTCTGGCTGTTCCACTGTATTAGCTGTTGATAGAGCAACTATCAAAAGTGGTGTCTCTTTGGGTTCTGTTCTGCTAACTATTCTCACTTCTCAATAAGTGATCTTTACTCTTCAATTTCTAACAACATTTGCTCTTAAACTAATGATCTACCTCACTCTCTCTCTTGCCTCCTTCTAATTCTCATTCTCAAACTGCAAATGTTTCCTCTTAATTCAAATGTGCAACATGCTAAAATGGAGAAGTAGTAACCTGGCTAAATTCAAAAGTAATAAAAACAAATCCTTTCTATATCACTAAGTGTTACTTTTCTCCCTCCGTCCAATTCTAAAACATCAAAATTCAGCAATGTTGTAACACAAATATGTTTGGCATAACCATATCCTCCACTCTATCCTGGAAATCCCATCCAATCAATGCCACAAAGTCTGCCTCCCAAAAGAAGGTGTTGTAGAGGAATCACAATAATTTTTCTTGTGAGAAGCTATTTAATTTCTGAAGGTGTTATATCTACCTTACTATAGAGTACTGCTGGCATATTTGGGTTAGTTCTTCACCTTGCTCTCTACGAGTAAGAGTGGAATCAAAATTCTCCAAGCATTACTTTTCTTCAACCATTCCTCTCTGTATACTGCAATTCTGCTGCCATGTCTCTGTTCTACAAGAGTTATTTTGACCACTGCTCTTGTGAACTATCTGCATGTGTCCATACTACCAAGACTTGGAATATATCTGAGGCATATACCTGAATGCTGTTTCCCACAGTTTCTGTAATCTTTCTACCTCTAGGAGTCATGGCTACAAACATCACATATGCAGAGCCCCGATTAATGTCTATATTCTTTTCCTCTTACTTATTTCCCTTTCACTCGAGATGGCCTTAGATTGGGACATGTTCTGCCTATGCTACACAGAAAAATAAAAAGCTTGTGAGCCTTGTTAAGCAAGCACCCACAGTGAAACATCCACCTCATGTAATCTTTCAAAAATCTTAATTACATGTTAAGTTCACTGGCCTTCACCGGTCAGGAATTAGTTTACAGCCTACTTGTATAAGTGTTATATCATCCATTTTGAGAATGTCTGCGAATTTGCTTTTATCTAGACTTTGCCTCATCAATATTCCTGGTTTTGCTACTGCTGTTTCTGTCTCCTTTAGGGAAATAACTGGGATTCTGTCTGGTCCCGGGTTAGAATTTTCTCCAAACTAATCAATCATTCTGCTTATGCCATTTTTCAATATCTACGTACATTTGACTGGACAGTCATCATGCTGGTTACACAGCTCTTAGGATTCTGAGCTGAATACCAATTTGTATTATTCAACCATTATCCCGCATATTTCCTTGGTTTCATTTTCATATTTTTCCCTTATTCTAAGGGGTCTGATCTCTGATCTTGTTTTTTTTTCTATGTTCATGTACAATAATAGTAACATTGGGAGCCTGTTCACATTTTGTATTAATTCCATTCATTCTCCCTTCTCTTCTAAACAGTTCCATACATTCTATTGGTATTTCTTTACAATGATCTTATTTTCTTTTCTAACTCACAAACTTTTTATTTTTCCACTCTTAATTCATCAAGTGTTATCTTTCTCTCAACAAGTTCCGTTTTGTATTAATTCTCTTTTTGCATGGTATTAGCCCACTAATCAGTTATGGATATTCATTTTTCATACACATGTTGGATGCCTATACATTGTCACTGTATAAAGACTAGGGGAACAAAGGTTAGTGTTTGAACTGCATAGGTACAAGTTTGTTGAATGTACCTGATAAGTTAAAAGGGATAGAGTGTCATGCACAAATAATCAGACTGGGGAGGAACAATGTGCTTTCAGGAAGGGTACAGTGTGTGGGATTAGGTGTTTGATTTGAAGAATGTGAGAGCAATACCTAGAGAAACAGAAGAAATTACATATGGCAGTTATGGACTTGGAAAAGCATATGATAGGGCTGATACAACAGTGGTATCAGGGAAATGAGGTTACAATTATGCTTTTCATGGTGAACAATATAACTATTTTTTCATCAGTTTAAGTTGTAAGTGTATGTATGTGTATAATTTATTATGCCACTGCTGCAATTGGCAGGAAAAGCAATTTAGAGTGCCACTCTGTTACAGTTCATAAAATCTACAAACTAAATATCCTGTTGGAGCTTTAGAGACTGAGAAAGTGAAACAATTAAAAAATTTGTTGACTATACAACAAGATGATGTCTGAAAACCAATTTCCATATGGATGAGCATCTTTATTGATATCTAAACTTTTCCAACATATATGCAAAACTAGGATTCACATGATATGAAGCATGGCGGCATTCAGTGGAATGCTTAAATAATAAAGTTAATAAGTCATTACGAGACCCCACAGGTAAGTCTTCTAGCAATACAATTTCATTCGGTTTGTTAACTGACATGACCCGAATAAATCTCTGCAGGCCCAACACAACTTAAGAGCCCAAATAAATGCTACGTAGTTTTCTTTCTTTTTTGTCAGCTGTTTTGTGGATGGTCTATTACTGTTATCAAAAAATGTTCAAACCCTGCAAGATTCGACTTCAAAAACCACTATTTTTCTTCTAGATAGACCCAAATTAGCTGTATTTTAATAATTAAATAACATGTCAGTATGGAGAGAATGCAAATACAGGTTAAATTTTTATAAACTATACTATACTATAGTAAGTATATGTATGTAAGTAGGAGAGATGGCCAGAGAGCGTTATTGGATTACGTGTTAATTGATAGGCGTGCGAAGGAGAGACTTTTGGATGTTAATGTGCTGAGATGTGCAACTGGAGGTATGTCTGATAATTATCTTGTGAAGGCAAAGGTGAAGATTTGTAGAGGTTTTCAGAAAAGAAGAGAGAATGTTAGGGTGAAAAGAGTGGTGAGAGTAAGTGAGCTTGGGAAGGAGACTTGTGTGAGGAAGTACCAGGAGAGACTGAGTACAGAATGGGAAAAGGTGAGAACAAAGGAGGGAAGGGGAGTGGGGGAGGAATGGGATGTATTTAGGGAAGCAGTGAAAAAGAGGGCAAATGAGAGTTGGGGTGAGAGTATCAATAAATTTTAGGGAGAATAAAAAGATGTTTTGGAAGGAGGTAAATAAAGTGTGTAAGACAAGGGAACAAATGGGAACTTCAGTGAAGGGGGCTAATGGGGAGGTGATAACAAGTAGTGGTGATGTGAGAAGATGGAGTGAGTTTTTGAAGGTTTGTTGAATGTGTTAGATAGAGTGGCAGATATAGGGGGTTTTTGTCGAGGTGGTGTGCAAAGTGAGAGGGTTAGGAGGAGAATGATTTGGTAAACAGAGAAGAGGTAGTAAAAGCTTTGCGGAAGATGAAAGCCGGCAAGGCAGCAGGTTTGGATGGTATTGCAGTGGAATTTATTAAAAAAGGGGGTGACTGTACTGTTGACTAGTTGGTAAGGTAATTTAATGTATATATGACTCATGGTGAGGTGCCTGAGGATTGGCGGAATGCTTGCATAGGGCCATTGTACAAAGGCAAAGGGGATAAAAAGTGAGTGCTCAAATTACAGAGGTATAAGTTTGTTGAGTATTCCCAGAAAATTATATGGGAGGGTATTGATTGAGAGGATGAAGGCATGTACAGAGCATCAGATTAGGGAAGAGCAGTGTGGTTTCAGAAGTGGTAGAGGATGTATGGATCAGGTGTTTGCTTTGAAGAATGTATGTGAGAAATACTTAGAAAAGCAAATGGATTTGTATGTAGCATCTATGGATCTGGAGAAGGCATATGACAGAGTTGATAGAGATGCTCTCTCTGTGGAAGGTACTAAGAATATATGGTGTGGGAGGCAAGTTGTTAGAAGCAGTGAAACGTTTTTATCGAGGATGTAAGGCATGTGTACGTGTAGGAAGACAGGAAAGTGATTGGTTCTCAGTGAATGTCGGTTTGTGACAGGGGTGTGTGATATCTCCATGGTTGTTTAATTTGTTTATGGATGGCGTTGTTAGGGAGGTGAATGCAAGTTTTGGAAAGAGGGGCAAGTATGCAGTCTGTTATGGATGAGAGGACTTGGGAAGTGTCAGTTGTTTTTCGCTGATGATACAGCGCTGGTGGATGATTTGTGTGAGAAACTGCAGAAGCTGGTGACTGAGTTTAGTAAAGTGTGTGAAGGAAGAAAGCTGAGAGTAAATGTGAATAAGAGCAAGGTTATTAGGTACAGTAGGGTTGAGGGACAAGTCAATTGGGAGGTAAGTTTGAATGGAGAAAAACTGGAGGAAGTAAAGTGTTTTAGATATCTGGGAGTGTATTTGACAGCGGATGGAACCATGGAAGTGGAAGTGAATCATAGGGTGGGAGAGGGTGCGAAAGTTCTGGGAGCATTGAAGAATGTGTGGAAGGTGAGAACATTATCTTGGAAAGCAAAAGTGGGTATGTTTGAAGGAATGGTGGTTCCAACAATGTTATACGGTTGCGAGGCGTGGGCTATGGATAGAGTTGTGCGGAGGAGGGTGGATGTGCTGGAAATGAGATGTTTGAGGACGATGTGTGGTGTGAAGTGCTTTGATCGAGTAAGTAATGATAGGGTAAGAGAGATGTGTGGTAATAAATAGAGTGTGGTTGAGAGAGCAGAAGAGGGTGTTTTGAAATGGTTTGGTCACATGGAGAGAATGAGTGAGGAGAGATTGACCAAGAGGATATATGTGTCAGAGGTGTAGGGAATGAGGAGCAGTGGGAGACCAAATTGGAGGTGGAAGGATGGAGTGAAAAAGATTTTGAGTGATTGGTGCCTGAACATGCAGGGGGTGAGAGGCATGTAAATAACAGAGTGAATTGGAACAATGTGGTATACCAGGGTCGACGTGCTGTCAATGGATTGAACTAGGGCATGTGAAGCATCTGGGGCAAACCATGGAAAGTTCTGTGGGGCCTGGATGTGGAAAGGGAGCTGTGGTTTCGGTGCATTATTACATGACAACTAGAGACTGAGTGTGAACGAATCTGGCCTTTGTAGTCTTTTCCTAGCGCTACCTCGCGCACATGAGGGGGTAGGGGTTTGTTATTTCATGTGTGGTGGGGTGGCGATGGGAATGAATAAAGGCAGACAGTATGAATTATGTACATGTGTATATATGTATATGTCTGTGTGTGTATATATATGTGTACATTGAGATGTATAGGTATGTATATTTGAGTGTGTGGACGTGTATGTATATACATGTGTATGTGGGTGGGTTGGGCCGTTCTTTAGTCTGTTACCTTGGGCTACCTCCCTAATGCGGGAGACAGCGACAAAGCAATATATATATATTTTTCTTTTTTTTTTTTTTTGCTTTGTCGCTGTCTCCCGCGTTTGCGAGGTAGCACAAGAAACAGACGAAAGAAATGGCCCAACCCACCCCCATACACATGTATATACATACGTCCACACACGCAAATATACATACCTACACAGCTTTCCATGGTTTACCCCAGACGCTTCACATGCCCTGATTCAATCCACTGACAGCACGTCAACCCCGTTTTACCACATCGATCCAATTCACTCTATTCCTTGCCCTCCTTTCACCCTCCTGCATGTTCAGGCCCCGATCACACAAAATCTTTTGCACTCCATCTTTCCACCTCCACTTTGGTCTCCCACTTCTCCTTGTTCCCTCCACCTCCGACACATATATCCTCTTGGTCAATCTTTCCTCACTCATTCTCTCCATGTGCCCAAACCATTTCAAAACACCCTCTTCTGCTCTCTCAACCACGCTCTTTTTATTTCCACACATCTCTCTTACCCTTACGTTACTTACTCGATCAAACCACCTCCCACCACACATTGTCCTCAAACATCTCATTTCCAGCACATCCATCCTCCTGCGCACAACTCTATCCATAGCCCACGCCTCGCAACCATACAACATTGTTGGAACCACTATTCCTTCAAACACACCCATTTTTGCTTTCCGAGATAATGTTCTCGACTTCCACACATTCTTCAAGGCTCCCAGGATTTTCGCCCCCTCCCCCACCCTATGATCCACTTCCACTTCCATGGTTCCATCCGCTGCCAGATCCACTCCCAGATATCTAAAACACTTTACTTCCTCCAGTTTTTCTCCATTCAAACTTACCTCCCAATTGACTTGACCCTCAACCCTACTGTACCTAATAACCTTGCTCTTATTCACATTTACTCTTAACTTTCTTCTTTCACACACTTTACTAAACTCAGTCACCAGCTTCTGCAGTTTCTCACATGAATCAACCACCAGCGGTGTATCATCAGCGAACAACAACTGACTCACTTCCCAAGCTCTCTCATCCCATATATATATATATATATATATATATATATATATTGGTTCTCAGTGAATGTAGGTTTGCGGCAGGGTTGTGTGATGTCTCCATGGTTGTTTAATTTGTTTATGGATGGGGTTGTTAGGGAGGTAAATGCAAGAGTCCTGGAAAGAGGGGCAAGTATGAAGTCTGTTGGGGATGAGAGAGCTTGGGAAGTGAGTCAGTTGTTGTTCGCTGATGATACAGCGCTGGTGGCTGATTCATGTGAGAAACTGCAGAAGCTGGTGACTGAGTTTGGTAAAGTGTGTGGAAGAAGAAAGTTAAGAGTAAATGTGAATAAGAGCAAGGTTATTAGGTACAGTAGGGTTGAGGGTCAAGTCAATTGGGAGGTGAGTTTGAATGGAGAAAAACTGGAGGAAGTGAAGTGTTTTAGATATCTGGGAGTGGATCTGTCAGCGGATGGAACCATGGAAGCGGAAGTGGATCATAGGGTGGGGGAGGGGGCGAAAATTTTGGGAGCCTTGAAAAATGTGTGGAAGTCGAGAACATTATCTCGGAAAGCAAAAATGGGTATGTTTGAAGGAATAGTGGTTCCAACAATGTTGTATGGTTGCGAGGCGTGGGCTATGGATAGAGTTGTGCGCAGGAGGATGGATGTGCTGGAAATGAGATGTTTGAGGACAATGTGTGGTGTGAGGTGGTTTGATCGAGTAAGTAACGTAAGGGTAAGAGAGATGTGTGGAAATAAAAAGAGCGTGGTTGAGAGAGCAGAAGAGGGTGTTTTGAAATGGTTTGGGCACATGGAGAGAATGGGTGAGGAAAGATTGACCAAGAGGATATATGTGTCGGAGGTGGAGGGAACGAGGAGAAGAGGGAGGCCAAATTGGAGGTGGAAAGATGGAGTGAAAAAGATTTTGTGTGATCGGGGCCTGAACATGCAGGAGGGTGAAAGGAGGGCAAGAAATAGAGTGAATTGGAGCGATGTGGTATACAGGGGTTGACGTGCTGTCAGTGGATTGAATCAAGGCATGTGAAGCGTCTGGGGTAAACCATGGAAAGCTGTGTAGGTATGTATATTTGCGTGTGTGGACGTGTGTATGTACGTGTGTATGGGGGTTGGGCCATTTCTTTCGTCTGTTTCCTTGCGCTACCTCGCAAACGCGGGAGACAGCGACAAAGTATAAAAAAAAAAAAAGAAAAAAAAAATATATATATATATATATATATATACGTTGATATGTATAGGTATGTATATTTGCGTTTGTGGACGTGTATGTATATGCATGTGTATGTGGGTGGGTTGGGCCATTCTTTCGTACGATCGCTAAGTGCTAATATTTCGTACCGTTATACATATATTGTTACGAACAGGGTGTATGTGCCCACATGTTCGTATATATGTATGGTGTGTCTTTGTGTATAGTGTGCCTTTGTGTAGGGTGTTGTTGCTATCGGCTCGGACCTCACTTCCCTGGCCGAGTTATTTGTCTTAGTAATCCTATTTTGAAAAATGTTTACCAGTCCTCCAGCACCCAAACCCTTATCAGTGGCGTCAGGTCAAGTCGTGGGGCCAGCTACGGGGGATGTCATCCCGTACGTTCGGTGCTGTTGTGACCAAGGGAACAAAGGAGTTTGAAGATGAGGGTCGGACCTTAGGCCTTCTCCAGCCAATCACGTTGGGATGAAGGCGTGACAATTAGTCTTCTGACCTATCAAGGGCAATCGTGTCATTCCGACCTATCGTAGCCATAGGTCGCGGGTCAAGGCGTGGCTAGCTGTTCCTGCCTTGCTGGTTCTTCACTTAAAAGGCTCAGACGATCGTCTGGGAGTCGATTCCTTCAGCAGTCCAGAGCAGTCCAGAGCAGCCACCGCTGCCCTAGATTGTAAGATGTTTGCTGTATCACGTCAGGTTTAGCTAAGTGTAACGATGATGTTTACTGTGTCACGTCAGGTTTAGCTAAGTGTAATATAATTGCCCAACGAATGTCTCGTGTCATGCTTTTATAGTCAACTTGTCATAAAGGAAAGATATCTCCTGGTTTGAAATCTTACCTGGGATGTTAACTCATGTTCAATGTTAAACTCATGTTCAAGGTTAACGTAAATGATTCATGCCTGATTTGTGTTCACCTTGTACATTTGAATTCTTTCATTATAGGTAATTCTAACCCTGGTGTTTGTTTTAATCCCACAACTTAAGATAGAGTTATCCTGAGTTGTGCAAAATAACAAATCAAACGTTCTTGCAAAGACAAGGATCAGTATGGTATTTGTAACATATATATGTTACTGACGACCTTGCCCGAATAAGTATTAAGTTCGTAACAATATATATATATATATATATATATATATATATATATATATATATATATATATATATATATATATATAAAAGCATTTACATTACATGCCAACTCACATATTAGTTCCTCAATATGATCCTCTTTTTGTTGTCCTCACGTCCAGTGGCACTGAGCACTGGTGGCTGAAACAGAACACTGCCACTAATCTAGCTGGTTCCAATCATGCTCGCCATGTTTGCTGGTATTTTATTATCAAAGCAAGATTTTTCACTTCCTTTCAGTCTTGCACGAATTGCCAGAATTGCATTTGCCATTTTTGTTTCCTTTGGGTTTCGTAAATTCCTTCTCACAATGTTGACTTCGGTTGGATGTTTTCTCAACTTCAGCATTTTAATGAAGCAGCATAATAATTGATATTGCAAATTCTGCCAGCACCTTGAATGGCTTTGAATATGACGTATCTCTGTTCTTGCTGACTTCACTCAAAACCAAGACAGTTAGAGTAACTTCTCTTACAAGAGGTATTAAATATTTCAAACACTATTAAGTGCATTAACACAGTAGGGACATATCGACAATTGACAGTTAGGTCATCTTTGTCAAATTGCTTTCTTTCACTGGTCACAAACTAAATGCACCTGTCCCTTAATGTTTTAGTCAGCTCCACTTCCTTCTTGAGCTGTCACCCTAATATGGTCTGTGCTTAAAGACATCTTCAGTTTTTCCCCCCAGAGGATGAAAATGAGACGTCGGCAAGACTACTCGCTGAACCAATGACCTTCTCAGCAACATAAAGTCACTCAGAAATTTTGTTGAATCTGCATCACTGGACTGAAGTGACTTTATTCACTCGTTGAACATGTTTAAAAAGGGACAACAAAACCTTTTCGCAGGCCAAGTTAGTGCCATCATTATCGAGTATTACAGTTCAGCGGTGCTGCACTTCTCACCGTAGCAAACAATATAAAAGTAAGCCTTCAGCCCGAGCCATTGCCTGTCAATTCCCTCAACAGCTGTTGCATTGGAAGGCCAGGGAGTTTCACGCATTAGAAGGCCAGGGACTTTCACAAGCTTGGGCTATCTTCATTGGGTCATGACTTACGTTAATTATATTACACACCTTGTAAGCTGCTTGTCTTGAATATGACCTAGAAAACCTGTTACATGTCTCACTTCTTAAAATTTACGAGCTTCTGCAGCAGCAGCTGACGTAGAGAGCTAGTGAATGACACAAACACACACATACACACCTTACTAATGAGACTTGGAACTTCAGCTCGAAAACTTCTCGTGCACTTCTTTGTTAACACCAATCATTCCACTAGCACTGTCAGTTCCAGTCTCTCTCAGAGAAGCCTAAATACCATTCGCAATACGTTCCCTTCAGATAGAAAAAAGAAGAAAGATTGATACAATTTTTGTTTTTTATGCCGTTTAAGTATATAATGACAATGCCCGGATATTCAATATCACTGATATTCGTGGATTCATCAAACAAAAGACTGTAGTAGTTGTTTCCAACGGCTTTCTTAACGCCATCCATAAAATGAATACAAAATGTTCTTAATCAAAACACTTCACTTTGCAGATTTGAACTGATGAAATTTTACTGTCAGCTTTCGCATAATCAAGTTAGTAAAGACGTGTGCTCATCAATAAATAATGCTATGCCCATTTCAGTCACTTATGCCTCACAAATGTTCTTGGTAGGTTGAAAGGGTAGCACAGACTTTAGCCAAAGATATTCTTCTGTATTTGTTCTATTTTTCTGGTTGCGGCATGAGCTTCAGCTCACTGAATCCAAAATTTGGAACATATTGGCAAAACCTATACTAACTTAGGTACGCTCCCGCCTCTGCATTTTTTCAATAATAAAATTTTTCAGTGCAAGATCATTCAACCACTATTTTCTGAACTTTAGTGTAAACTGAAGCTTAGGCATAGTGTTTTCATGTTGAAGGATCCAGTCACGGAGAAAAGTCCATATCAAGGACGGGCTTTAACGGAAATATTGAAAGAATTATGAAAGAAAAAAATATAAGACATGGGTAAGTATTTACTACTCATGGAGGAGGTGAAAAACCTGTCATCTGAAATGTGCCAGGTCATAGTTATAGGGAAAGACACGAGAAAGTAGAGTTCCAAAGCTTCGACGTGTAGGGAAAGAAGCAGTCATCAAAACAGCTCACCTTGAGTTGCTGATGGCCACACAAGCAGCTAGCTCTCGGAAGCAAAATTCAAAGTAATACCTATAGAAGAGGGAAAGAGAATCAACATTGCGGCGTAGGGCAAGGAGGTAAAGTTTTGAAGTTAGCCTGGGACAGTTCATAAGTCGGATCGCTTTCGATTCAACTCTGTCTAGTAAGGATCCAGAGCTAGAGCCACCCCAGACGTGAGAGTAGCACTCCATACAAGGACGAATCAGTCCTTTCTATAAACGGAGGAACTGTTTAGAAGAAAAAAGTTTTGACATATGAAAAGGGCAACCACTTAGAGGCAGACTTAGTGGTAATAAGGGGTTTCCAAGAAAGACTGAATGTTACAATAATACCAAGTATATCTATGAAGAAGTGGAATCACAGAACCGTCAAAGGTGGGACGAGAGCTGTGAGGAGACGGGCAAAAATTACGTCTTGGAGGCATTAAACCTAACAAGATTTTGTCTACTCCACTAAGATATCTTGGTCTAGTCTGAGTTTACTGAGAAAGCTGTGTCACGACTAGACGCACATCTAGAGAGAGAAAAGGGAGCAGAAGTGAAGGATATGGATGAATGCAGTGTTAAGTCGTCAGCGTATGAGTGCACTGGATTATTTGTGGAGAGAAAATTGTTGAAAAAAAGAAGAAAAACTGTAGGGGACAGGACAGAACCTTGACAGACACCGCTGTTGAAGGAAAAAAGGGGGAAGGCTGATCCATCAACAACCACAGAGACAGATCGGCCGGATAGGAAACTTAGATATGAAGGAGCAAAGCGAGGGAGGGTAGCTAAAAGAGGGACCTTTGAGATGAATCCCCCCGATGCCACACTCTGTCAAAAGCCTTAGATATGTCAAGGGGAACTACACACTGACTCCCCTAAAACCAGACATTAGTCAGATAGGAAAGAATATCACCAAGAGGATCTCACCTTACGGAAGCCATACTGGTGATCAGAGAGTAAACCGATTTTCGAAGTGTTTAACGATATGGGAGTTAAGGAGGGATTCAAACACTTTGGAAATGGTAATGTCAAAGTAATAGGACGATAGTTAGAGGATTCAGAACGGTCACCCTTCTTAGGGATGGGATATATCAATGCTGCTTCAAAAAAAAAAAAAAAAAGGCAGGCAAGCACAGCTGTAAGTTCAGAGGCCCTCTCTTTTAGTACGCGGGGATGGATGCCACTAGGACCATAAGCCTCGCTTGTGTCCACAGAATGAAGCGCTTTTCGGACAGTCTGAAAAGAGATTACGGGATGGGGCATAATTCAGATAAAGCCACAATTCAGTCCAATGACTCACGAAGCCAATCCACAAACTATTCGTTCTGGAAACTAAAAGCGACAAAAACTAAAGCAGTGCTGCAGCGAACAAGAATTGCGCAAGTGAATACGAAAATAGTATGGGGAGAGGCCGTACTATTTGAGCTTATATTTGACTAATTAATGCAGCTGCCAATTGGAAATTTTTATTTGAAATGTCTATCTTTCATTCAGCATATATATCTGTGAATTTTATAAACCATATCCAAACATCCGTTAAGCAAAATCGCTATAAACACGCGACAATGTAACTGGCCTGCTTAAAAAGAAACAAAAAAAGCTAGCCGCTAGAAAGCAAATTTCCCCGCCAACACCACCTCAAAATCTTTAGATTTAACGGAAATCCAGCTAAAGTGGCAACAATGGAATGCATTACTTACACTCTCAAACTGTTCGTTTTCAGTGTCTTATATTTCACATTTCCCTCTACTTCAAAGCCTTTTCCACTTCACAACAACTTTAAATTGATGGCAATGCTACACTCAAAATTCCACACTCCACATGACTTCTACACATTGTATGGACTCCATTAGAATACCAATTTCGTTCAATTCTATCATCAAGAAATCGCAAGTCTATAATATCAAATTTTACACAGTAATTACATGCACTTTACATGCACCTCCTACCTTTCGTGGGTCCACCAGATTACGGCATTCCTCATTCTTGTTGCGTAATTTGCTGACTCGGGGATGGATACAGGTGTGTTCCCGCGACGCCAATACCACCGACCTGAACACCAACATAAATATATACAAACATTAATACATGCGTTACAATAACACTTTATAAGTTATATATATATATATATATATATATATATATATATATATATATATATATATATATATATATATATATATTCCCTGGGGATAGGGGAGAAAGAATACTTCCCACGTATTCCCTGCGTGTCGTAGAAGGCGACTAAAAGGGGAGGGAGCGGGGGGCTGGAAATCCTCCCCTCTCATTTTTTTAAATTTTCCAAAAGAAGGAACAGAGAATTGGGCCAGGTGAGGGTATTCCCTCAAAGGCCCAGGCCTCTGTTCTTAACGCTACCTCGCTAATGCGGGAAATGGCGAATAGTTTGAAAGAAAAGAAAGAAAGATATATATATATATATATATATATATATATATATATATATATATATATATATATATATATATATATATATATATGGTGTGGGAGGCAAGTTGTTAGAAGCAGTGAAAAGTTTTTATCGAGGTTGTAAGGCATGTGTACGTGTAGGAAGAGAGGAAAGTGGTTCTCAGTGAATGTAGGTTTGCGGCAGGGGTGTGTGATGTCTCCATGGTTGTTTAATTTGTTTATGGATGGGGTTAGAGAGGTGAATGCAAGAGTTTTGGAAAGAGGGGCAAGTATGAAGTCTGTTGTGGATGAGAGAGCTAAGGAAGTGAGTCAGTTGTTGTTCGCTGATGATACAGCGCTGGTGGCTGATTCATGTGAGAAACTGCAGAAGCTGGTGACTGAGTTTGGTAAAGTGTGTGAAAGAAGAAAGTTAAGAGTAAATGTGAATAAGAGCAAGGTTATTAGGTACAGTAGGGTTGAGGGTCAAGTCAATTGGGAGGTAAGTTTGAATGGAGAAAAACTGGAGGAAGTAAAGTGTTTTAGATATCTGGGAGTGGATCTGGCAGCGGATGGAACCATGGAAGCGGAAGTGGATCATAGGGTGGGGGAGGGGGCGAAAATCCTGGGAGCCTTGAAGAATGTGTGGAAGTCGAGAACATTATCTCTGAAAGCAAAAATGGGTATGTTTGAAGGAATAGTGGTTCCAACAATTTTGTATGGTTGCGAGGCGTGGGCTATGGATAGAGTTGTGCGCAGGAGGATGGATGTGCTGGAAATGAGATGTTTGAGGACAATGTGTGGTGTGAGGTGGTTTGATCGAGTAAGTTACGTAAGGGTAAGAGAGATGTGTGGAAATAAAAAGAGCGTGGTTGAGAGAGCAGAAGAGGGTGTTTTGAAATGGTTTGGGCACATGGAGAGAATGAGTGAGGAAAGATTGACCAAGAGGATATATGTGTCGGAGGTGGAGGGAACGAAGAGAAGTGGGAGACCAAATTGGAGGTGGAAAAATGGAGTGAAAAGATTTTGTGTGATCGGGGCCTGAACATGCAGGAGGGTGAAAGGAGGGCAAGGAATAGAGTGAATTGGATCGATGTGGTATACCGGGGTTGACGTGCTGTCAGTGGATTGAATCAGGGCATGTGAAGCGTCTGGGGTAAAGCATGGAAAGCTGTGTAGGTATGTATATTTGCGTGTGTGGACGTACGTATATACATGTGTATGGGGGTGGGTTGGGCCATTTCTTTCGTCTGTTTCCTTGCGCTACATCGCAAACGCGGGAGACAGCGACAAAAAAAAAAATATATATATATATATATATATATATATATATATATATATATATATATATATATAAATATAAACATCAATAGCACAGTAACCAAGGCTCGCCTAACCTCAGTTACAAAGATAATCTACAACACATGAATTCCTGCATGGGTCATTAAAACACAAGAGAAAATCTACCTAATTATTTACAAAAGAAATATTACATGAATAACCTTTGCTAAATACAAAACAATAATCTCACAGGTCAATTTACAAAACAATAATCTCACAGGTAAATTTCCTTTCAAATACTAAGTGAAACCTTATTCATAACATTCCGTAAAAGATTGGCAAGGTACTTAAACTGTTCACATTAGGGAGTCTCATGTTAACACAATAACTAGTAACTCTAAGTCAGAAACTTTACTATAACAGTCATTTTAATAGTTCACATACTTTGACTGCCTTCGTCCATAAACTTCTCTATATACTAACCCTTAACACCAGCACTACTTTGTCACACTCCAAGTTCTGCTCCAAATCTAACTCCACATATTGATCTTAAATGTTGAGTATACTCATTACTCATTGTCGTGTTCGTTAAATGTAATAGTCTGCACACACAGACAGCAATGTTACTGTCCTTCATGGGCAAAGGATAGTTCTGTCAACACCGAGAGTCCGACTGATCCTGAACTGAACGGGGGACTTGAGGAGGGGGAGCCCGCCGAATACAGCCGAACTGAGCCTGTTCCAAAATTTTTCGAACATCTTCATTTCGATGAAAATCAAATACACGCAATATTTGTATTGTTTTCCTTGTTTTAATAGTCGATTAAATTTCCTAAATCACATGAACATTCTAATTAACGTTTGAATTTCCTCGTATATTGAAATAACACTAAGTTTGGCGCTAAATACAAAAAAGGCGCCGAAAAACGCGCTAAGACTCTAAATACGAAATTTAGGCGCTAGACCTAGCGCCTAAAGCGTTTAGTTGGCAATTCACTCGCCAACACTCAGATTCCTGTCAAAAATCCAAAATACTCTCTGCCAGGGATTCCCTATATCATTACAACAATCTATGACTCTTAATGCACCATATACAACGGTGTTCCACAACTCAGCCACATACCAGCTTTGATAACGGCAAAATTTCAACCACACGTAATGTAAGTGTAAAGGTTCCACACGGTATGTATGCATCCCTGGCTATCAACCTGCCGGACAGGTTCCCCTCCACCACGCCGCAGGCCTACCAACCTCAACCAGCTAACTTTCCTAATCAACATGTACACCTCGGTAAAGGTCTATATAAAAAATAAAAGGCCGCTTTGATATGCTTCATATCCTGGTTTTTCTCTTATGGAATCTTTCTTGATACTAGATTGAGGAATAATATGAACTCACAGTGTATGATTTTGCTTTACTGTCCTTTAAAACTATCTTTCGATATCAAGTAACTTGACATTATCAAGAGGGACAGAGAAAAAAAAAAAATTGTTAAATAATCATATCACCTTAAGATGTGGAAATTTAAGAAAATGTATTTTCATCGTTTAAAATACCAAATTTGTGAAGGTCTTGATATTGAGAGAAACATGTAGTGCACGCTACCTATTTCCGCCATTCTTTTCGTTTGGTTGGGAATGTAAACAATGAATTCAGATGTCTCAAGATACATAAGAATCTGTCTACGCAGAGAGATCTTAAAAACACTGATTAAGCTCTAAATTTACTTATGCTTCTAAACACAACCAACATACATGCAAAACTCGGATTAAGTTGGATTCGAGAGGCATGGCAACATTCACTAGAACGCATATCTAACATAAGAATGGGAATTTCTACACTCTACAAAGTTGTCTTGTTTCATTACAGCATTATTCGCTTTGTATTTCTACAAACGAACCGGATAAAGCTCAACAAAATTCGAACAAGCGCCAGTTGAATGTTTTTGATCAGAAAAAAAAATTTTCGTTTACTATTTGTAAGATCTTAACGAGTTTTACGAAAGCAATACTTAAGCTACCTACACCTGATTATGAGAGTAAAAACATAAAAATCAACAGTATATTACCTCATAATTTACCTCCACTGACAAGCCATTCACACTAAACGAAAACTTAAAATGAATGAAGTTACAAGAGCTACATCTAAAATACCACACCAATCAACCATATCTACAACCACACCAATCAACCATATCTACACATTGAAAAGATGATTTGCTAAAAAATTTCGTTTTGTGCCATATACAAAGGTGGCAGCCATTTTTCTTAAATGCCAAAATCTTAAAAAACTACATCATTCTTCTGTAACTAAAAATATGCTTACAAAACCATACAAAATGAACACATCATTCTTTAAGTAAGTCTTGCACACAGGCTCCATGTCATAAACCAGATGTCATCAATCTAAGCAGACCACGTGAGGCATAACCTGGTGATCAGAGAGAAGCTCTCGGGTTCATCATTTTTTTATCTTCTGCTTTCATTCCAGAAATGAATATGAAGCAAAATATCCTTCTATCTACATAGTGCAATGTACACGCATATCACTGGATATATATTTCTTGTGATATATACAAATGTCTTCAATAATGTCTACTGTGTGACTCCTTTGTATATCATACAGAGGGGCCCATTACATTACCTCCTTAATTCGCCGTTACATAGAACAATTGCTAGTCAGGGTTAATCATCATCAGACATTTGTTCTGTTCAGGAGTGTACGTCATGATCTCTAACTGATTCGTTAAACTTAGCAACTGATTCCCAGTTCCCTTTAATAGTCGTGATCACTTGTTAGTACTTATGTTACATTTACGACTAGAATAAATGCCGTAATATATTTTCATGTGTACGGTTTCCCTTGAGGTTTACATGTAGTGGCTGGCCGGCTTTCTTTCACTTTCATATCTTTTACGTAAACACTTAAGTAATCATACCAAGAAAACAATGAAGTCCCGCACCTCAGTAACCATACCACGAAAACCCTACAAGTTAGTAGTGAAAACCTAAACATCGAAGTCCAGCCTCTATCATAGAAAATGTAAGCGCTACAAGAGAAAACTAGGTACAAGCTATCAGTAACTATGCTGTTCATTAACAGGTTACAATGACGAGGATAAAAAAAGGTTTAAGGTTTGTAAAGGTGCAGGTGGTGAATGATGGTGGCTAATGTAATCTATGAAGGTTGCTCTTCCTAAGCTTAGCTAGGAACGATTAAAAGCCCTCGCCACTGCTCTCTGCAAAATTTCCCTCATGCTAAAATTTACGCTAATGTCGATGAGATCTTTCTGGTAGTCTTAGAATGATAAGACATCCTATATATCAAAACATTTCTAGAGAGGCAACAGGCCCGCAAAAATCAAATCGTTGAGATGCAGGAAGATGGTGTTTGTATGAAAGTCGCCCACAAATTTTAAACATACCAGAACTGGGAGGCTGCGTCCGGTCACACAAGGTGGGTAACGTCTGTTTACCAGTCATGGAGGAAGTAAGGACTCTCACCAACCCCACAGAACACTGTACAGGTTGTACATCACAATCCACAACTATCCTTCACAACCAATTCGCAACTCCCTATCGCTATCTCAAAGTTTACCGTCTTCCTTTGTTCATTCCCTTTCTTTCTCACTCTCAAACTCTCCCTCCTCCTCCTCCTCCGTATTTCAACATCAGTAAATACAGTGTTGCTCATGTTACATACCAGAGATTTAATCCTACCTACAGCATCATTAACAAACTGTGTGTAAATCATAATGACTTATATCCCTTGTGTGCTGCCGACATGAGCACACACAGGGCTCCTCCTACATGGTACCCTACCAACCATCCAGCCCCGCCCAGCCCACCATAAACTGTACGGCTGCCTGAGCCCTCGACCCACCCTATCACAATCGGGCATCAAGCCCACTCATTCCGACCCCAAGCCTATATACTCGACCTACACTAGGGTCAGTGTATTGTAAATGAGCCTAAACCATCCCCAGCCTGGGGACTGGCCCCGTGTCTTACCTAACCCACCTGACCCCAAAGTCTCAAGTGACCCACCAGACAACATAGGCTGACCCTGATTCTTTCCTGATCCACCAATATTCTCATAGCTCAGTCATGGCCCACAATTACCCTTACAGCTCAGCCACAGCCCACCATTACTCTCACAGTTCAACTTCACATGGCAGCACGACAGTACGACCCTTGGTATAAAAACTTGGCCTTTGATTCGACCCTTATGGATCAGATCCAAAATCCAGGTCATCGTACCAACGGCAGTGCCACTGCGTGCTCGAGGACCGTACCGACGCGTCGTATCCCTGGGGTTGAACGACTACGGGCAACGCAACATCTAATGAGGTAATACAGTAGTAACTAAGGTAGTTATACCTTTCTCAGAGAGCAGAAGCTTTACATCTTTTGTGTTCTGTCCCCAGGTATTTCACTTGCCCCTTGCTAGCCCACAGACATTCATTTCAACCTTTCGTCCAGCCTTTCAATTCGGTTTACTATCTAAAGTTTTACTGGTCGCTGAAAATGGATGTACCAATAACTTAAGAGAAAAAAAAAATATGTGAACTATTACATTCTTGTAACAGTAAGGAACCCGCGGTGTTGAAAGATGAGCTGGCCTAACTTCACTGGTGGCAAGGAGTGTTGGTGAAAAGTTTGGCCAACAGATGGCAGGAGCTTATGGTCATCAGGTGTTGAAGTACGGCCGGTGGGGGGAACCCACGCGCCACCACACTCGGTGTGGAGAGGCTGGGAGATGGGGCAAGGGCAGGGAGAGGACCTGAAGGGCACAAGGAAGTCAGGGAGGATGGCTTGGCAGGTTACAGGGGAAGACTAGAGTGGGAGGAGGAGATACATATGAAGAGAGAGGGAGGGAGGGAGGCATACAGGATCTGATCCCATGCACGTCCTGAAAGCCTGGAAAAATATTGGAGAACTTCATTTCATTCAGTAATACGACGAGTGCATCGAAACCATTATCCCGTATCCAGAACCATGTCCCACAGACCTTTCCATGATTACCCCAGCAGCTTCATATATATATATATATATATATATATATATATATATATATATATATATATATATATATATATATATATAGGTAGCGCAAGGAAACAGACGAAAGAAATGGCCCAACCCCCCCCCCCCCCCCATACACATGTACATACACACGTCCACACACGCAAATATACATACCTACACAGCTTTCCATCGTTTACCCCAGACGCTTCACATGCCTTGCTTCAATCCACTGACAGCACGTCAACCCCTGTATACCACATGACTCCAATTCACTCTATTTCTTGCCCTCCTTTCACCCTCCTGCATGTTCAGGCCCCGATCACACAAAATCTTTTTCACTCCATCTTTCCACCTCCAATTTGGTCTCCCTCTTCTCCTCGTTCCCTCCACCTCCGACACATATATCCTCTTGGTCAATCTCTCCTCACTCATTCTCTCCATGTGCCCAAACCATTTCAAAACACCCTCTTCTGCTCTCTCAACCACGCTCTTTTTATTTCCACACATCTCTCTTACCCTTACGTTACTTACTCGATCAAACCACCTCACACCACACATTGTCCTCAAACATCTCATTTCCAGCACATCCATCCTCCTGCGCACATCTCTATCCATAGCCCACGCCTCGCAACCATACAGCATTGTTGGAACCACTATTCCCTCAAACATACCCATTTTTGCTTTCCGAGATAATGTTCTCGACTTCCACACATTTTTCAAGGCTCCCAAAATTTTCGCCCCCTCCCCCACCCTATGATCCACTTCCGCTTCCATGGTTCCATCCGCTGACAGATCCACTCCCAGATATCTAAAACACTTCACTTCCTCCAGTTTTTCTCCATTCAAACTCACCTCCCAATTGACTTGACCCTCACCCCTACTGTACCTAATAACCTTGCTCTTATTCACATTTACTCTCAACTTTCTTCTTCCACACACTTTACCAAACTCAGTCACCAGCTTCTGCAGTTTCTCACATGAATCAGCCACCAGCGCTGTATCATCATATATATATATATATATATATATATATATATATATATATATATATATATATATATATATATATATATATATATATATATATATCCATTCATATATAGCTAGAGACTGAGTGTGAACGAATGTGGCCTTTGTTGTTTTTTCCTGGCGTTACCTCGCATGCGTGCGGGGGGAGGGGGGGGTGCCATTTCATGTGTGATGGAGTGGCGACGAGAATGGATGAAGGTAGCAAGTATATGTACATGTGTATATATGTATATGTCTGTGTATGTATACATTGAATGTATAAGTATGTATATGTGCGTGTGTGGGCGTTTCTGTGTATACATGTGTATGTGGGTGGGTCTGGCCATTCTTTCTCGTTTGGAGTGAAAAAGATTTTGAGTGATCGGGGCCTGAACATGCAGGAGGGTGAAAGGCGTGCAAGGAATAGAGTGAATTGGAACGATGTGGTATACCGGGGTCGACGTGCTGTCAATGGATTGAACCAGGGCATGTGAAGCGTCTGGGGTAAACCATGCAAAGTGTGTGGGGCCTGGATGTGGAAAGGGAGCTGTGGTTTCGGTGCATTATTACATGACAGCTAGAGACTGAGTGTGAACGAATGGGGCCTTTGGTGTTTTTCCTAGCGCTACCTCGCACACATGAGGGGTAGGGGGTTGTTATTCCATGTGTGGCGAGGTGGCGATGGGAACAAATAAAGGCAGACAGTATGAATTATGTACATGTGTATATATGTATATGTCTGTGTGTGTATATATATGTGTACATTGAGATGTATAGGTATGTATATTGTGCGTGTGTGGACATGTATGTATATACATGTGTATGTGGGCGGGTTGGGCCATTCTTTCGTCTGTTTCCTTGCGCTACCTCGCAAACGCGGGAGACAGCGACAAAGCAAAATAAATAAATAAATAAATAACATATATATATATATATATATATATATATATATATATATATATATATATATATATATCATTTATTAATTTATTTTACTTTGTCGCTGTCTCCCACGTTAGCGAGGTACCGCAAGGAAACAGACGAAAGAATGGCCTAACCCACCCACATACACATGTATATATATACACGTCCACACAGGCACATACATACCTATACATTGGAACGTATACATATATATACATACATAGACATACGCATATATACACATGTACATAATTCATACTTGCTGCCTTTATTTATTCCCGTCGCCACCCCGCCACACATGCTTTCCGAGATAATTTTCTCGCCTTCCACACATTTTTCAACGCTCTCAGAACTTTCACCCCCTCCCCCAACCTGTGACTCACTTCCGCTTCCATGGTTCCATCCGCTGCCAGATTCACTCCCAGATATCTAAAACACTTCATTTCCTCCAGTTTTTTTCCATTAAAACTTACCTCCCCATTGACTTGTCCCTCAACCCTACTGTACCTAATAACCTTGCTCTTAATCACATTTGCTCTCAGCTTTCTTTTTTCACAGACTTTACCAAACTCAGTCACCAGCTTCTGCAGTTTCTCACCCGAATCAGCCACCAGCGTTGTATCATCAGCGAACAACAACTGACTCACTTCCCAAGCCCTCTCATCCACAACAGACTGCATACTTGCCCCTCTGTCCAAAACTCTTGCATTCACCTCCCTAACAAACCCATGCATAAACAAATTAAACAACCATAGAGACATCACGCACCCCTGCCGCAAACCGACATTCACTGAAAACTAATCACTTTCCTCTCTTCCTACTCGTACAAATGCCTTACATCCTCGATACAAACTCTTTACTGCTTCCAGCAACTTGCCTCCCACACCGTATACTCTTAATACCTTCCACAAAGCATCTCTATCAACTCTATCATATGCCATCTCCAGATCCATAAATGCTACATACAAATCCATTTGTTTTCTAATTATTTCTCACATACATTCTACAAAGCAAACACCTGATCCACACATCCTCTACCACTTCTGAAACCACACTGCTCTTCCGCAATCTGATGTTCTGTACATGCCTTCATCCTCTCAATCAGTACCCTCCCATATAATTTCCCAGGAATACTCAACAAACTTATGCCTTTGTAATTTGAACACTCACCTTTATCCTATTTGCCTTTGTACAATGGCACTATGCATGCATTCCGCCAATGCTTAGGCACTTCACCATGAGCCATACATACATTGAATATCCTCGCCAACCAGTCAACAACACAGTCACCCCCTTCTTTAATAAATTCCACTGCAATACCATCCAAACCCGCCGCCTTCCCGGCTTTCATCTTTAGCAAAGCTTTCACTACCTCTTCTCTGTTTACCAAATCATTCTCCCTGGCCCTCTCAATACGCACACCACCTCGACCAAAACACTGTCATCTAACACATTCAACAAACCTTCAAAATACTCACTCCATCTCCTTCTCACATCACCACTATTTGCTTATATATATAATATATATATATATATATATATATATATATATATATATATATATATATATATATATTGTAGGAGGTTCTCAAGTTGCATGACCCTGTGGGACACCCTTGTACTGTCACTAAAGGTAATGGCGTGAGTAGACCTGGTGTTGGTGATACCATAGTGGGTGATCCTGGTGCTGGAAGTAATTCTAACACCTGGTGTTGGAGGGCAAGTCATTGCCAGGGGCAGGGCTCCCTGGGGTGGTGTGAAGAGAGGACGGGTCAGGGCTCTCAGGAATGATACAGAGGGCAGGCGGGCCAGGGGTAGGCTCACACACTAGGGAGAGGCCCTGCCACTGCCGGCACCACTTGGGCAATATTTACAACGTTTTTCCATTACTGCAAAATTTTGAGAGGTAGCGGTCGCCAGTGGGAGAGTGACCTCCCCTCCCTCTGCTCATCTCTCTCCCTCGTCTTTCCCGTCCTTTTCTTTTAGCAGACCCTATTGTTATTACTCAAATTAGAGAAAATATATAACAAAAGGAAAGCAAGCTGTCATATACTAGCGGCCACACACAGTTTCTTTCTGCCGTCATGAACTGTCTTACTTTCATTATCCCTGGGGATAGGGGAGAAACAATACTTCCCACGTATTCCCTGCGTGTCGTAGAAGACGACTAAAAGGGAAGGGAGCGTGGGGCTGGAAATCCTCCCCTCATTTTTTTTTTTCCCCAAAAGAAGGAACAGAGAAGGGGGCCAGGTGAGGATATTCTCTCAAAGGCCCAGTCCTCTGTTCTTAACGCTACCTCGCTAATGCGGGAAATGGCGAATAGTATAAAAGAAAAGAAAAAAAAAAAAAAAAAATATATATATATATATATATATATATATATATATATATATATATATATATATATATATATATATCGACCAACTCCTTATGGGTGATGAACAGCTGGATTGATTGTGGATCGACTGCCGCAACCAGGACTCGTTCGAACCTATGCGCTCGACACACACACACATACACACACACATGCTTGTGTGTGTGTGTGTGTGTGTGTGTGTGTGTGTGTGTGTGTGTGTGTGTGTGTGTGTGTATATATATATATATATATATATATATATATATATATATATATATATATATATATATATATATATATATATATATATATATATCATCCCTGGGGACACACACACATTCGTCATTTCCCGCGTGAACGAGGCAGCGTTAAGAACAGAGGATGAGCCTTAAACGAAATATCCTCATTTGGCTCCCTTCTCTATTCCTTCTTTTGGAAAATTAAAAACGAGAGGGGAGGATTTCCAGCGCCCCACTCCCTCCCCTTTTAGTCGCCTTTTACAACATGCAAGGAATACGTGGGAAGTATTCTTTCTCCCTTATCCCCAGTGAGTGTTCACAAGATGTAGGTAAAACCACAAGGAAAAGCAAAAAAATGACGGCGTCAAGCGCTTTCGTATAATTACATGGTCAAAACTGAGAACATAATAAGGGAAAGCATAATATACCAATAGTTAATGGACGGGGCCAGCAAATGAATGAAGAGACAGGCGAAGGTACGGGTCACCTGTGGCTTAATCCCTTCACCTGTTTCTTCATTCATTCGCCGGCCCCGCCCGGTAGCGGCCGGCTGGTATATTACATTCTGGTTCTGGTTCTCTCTACCTATGCTCAGTTTTGACAATATAATCATACGAAAGCGCCTGAAACGGCGTTTTTACCGTTCTCTTGGTGATACATGTGGTGAGAGGTGGTTTGATTGAGTAAGGAATGAAAGGGTAAGAGAGATGTGTGGTAATAAAAAGAGTGGCTGAGAGAGCAGAAGGTGTGTGTTGAAATAGTTTGGACACAGGTGAGGAAAGATTGACTAAGAGGATATATGTGTCTTGAGGTGGAGGGAAGAAGAAGCGGGAGACCAAATTGGAGGTGGAAGAATGGAGTGAAAAAGATTTTGAGCGATCGGGGCCTGAACATACAAGAGGGTGAAAGGCGTGCAAGGAATGGTGTGAACTGGAACGATGTGGTATACCGGGCGAGCTCTCAATGGATTGAGCCAGGGCATGTGAAGCATAAGGGGTAAACCATGGAAAGGTCTGTGGGGCCTGGATGTGGAAAGGGAGATGTGGTTTCGGTGCATTACACATGACAGCTAGAGACTTAGTGTCTGTTCCTGGCGCTGCCTCGCTGGAGGGATGCTATTTCGTGTGTGGCAGGCTGGCGACGGGAATGGATGAATGGCAGCAAGTATGGATATGTATATGTGTGTATATGTATATGTCTGCATATGTATATGTATGTATATATGTGTATGTGGATGGGTTGGGTCATTTCTCGTCTGTTACCTTGCTGACGCGGGAGACGGCGGTTAAGTATAATAATATATATATATATATATATATATATATATATATATATATATATATATATATATATATATATATGAGAAACTACAGAAGTTGGTGACTGAGTTTGGTAAAGTGTGTGAAAGAAGAAAGCTGAGAGTAAATGTGAATAAGAGCAAGGTTATTAGGTTCAGTAGGGTGGAGGGACAAGTCAATTGGGAGCTAAGTTTGAATGGAGAAAAACTGGAGGAAGTGAAGTGTTTTAGATATCTGGGAGTGGTTTTAGCAGCGGATGGAACCATGGAAGCGGAAGCGAGTCTCAGGGTGGGGGAGGAGGCGAAGGTTCTGGGAGCGGTGAATAATGTGTGGAAGGCGAGAACATTATCTTGAAGAGCAAAAATAGGTATGTTTGAAGAAACAGTGGTTCCAACAATGTTATATGGTTGCGAGGTATGGGCTATAGATAGGGTTGTAAGGAGGAGTATGGATGTGTTGGAAATGAAATGTTTAAGGACAATATGTGGTGTGAGGAGGTTCGATCGAATAAGTAATGAAAGGGTAAGAGAGATGAGTGGTAACAGAAAGAGTGTAGTTGAGATCAGAAGAGGATGTATTGAAATGGTTTGGTCACATGGAGAGAATGAGTGAGGAAAGATTGACAAAGAGGATATATGTGTCACGAGGTAGAGGGAACGAGAAGTGGGAGACCAAATTGGAGGTGTAAGGATGGGGTGAAAAAGATTTCGAGCGATCGGGGCCTGAACATACAGGAGGGTGAAAGGCATGCAATTGGAACGATGTGGTATATCGGGGTCGACGTGCTGTCAATGGAATGAACCAGGGCATATGACACGTCTGGAGATAATAGAATGTTTTGTGTGGCCTGGATATGGAAAGGGAGCTGTGGTTTCCGTGCATTACACATGAAAGCTAGAGACTGAGTGTGAACGAGTGTGGCCTTTGTTGTCTTTTCCTTGCGCTACCTCGCGCGCGCGGGGGGATGGGGGTGCCATTTCATGTGCGGGGTGGCGACGAGAATAGATGAAGGCAGCAAGTATGAAAATGTACATGTGTATGTATGTATCTGTCTGTGTGTGTGTATATATATATATATATATGTATACATTGAAATGTATAGGTATGTATATGTGCGTGAGTGGGCGTTTATGTATATACATGTGTATGTGGGTGGGTCAGGCCATTCTTTCGTCTGTTTCCTTTTGCTACCTCGCTAACGGGGGAGGCAGCGAATAAGTAAAATAAAGAAAAAAAAAATATATATATATTCCTCACGAAATGTGCCTAACATCTACTCCTCAACAGCTTTCCATTTACCCTGCCTACACAACCCTGCAACATCTCACTTCATAACTTGTGGCACTGGTTGGGGACCATGGCTATTTCATGATTCCTCCAGGAGTCCCATAACAGGGGACCCTGAGTCTTAAAGTTCATGGCAGTCATAGGAGGTGAATCGGTTACTGTTTGCAGATGTCACAGCTTTGATGGTAAACTCCAAAGGAAACTCCAGAAGCTGCTGAGAGAGAGAGTTTGGGAGCGTACGAGAAAAAGTTGCGATTACACATGAACAAGAGTTCGGTAATGTAGTGCAGAAAGGGTGAGAAAGGATGCTTTGTGTGTGGGATGGTATGGGGAAGGCCTGAAGGAAGTGGGGTACTTTATGCACCTGGGAGTGGACGTGATAGCGGATGGAACCATGAAGGCTGGAAAGATTCATCGCGACGAAGGAAAAGATACACCCTGCATGTGGAAGGAGAGATCAGTTTCTATAAGGTCAAGGATTGGGATGTTTGAAGGTACGCCGGTCCCGACAGTGTTGTACAGATAAAAGTTATGGGCCTTGAATGCAACAAGAAAGAAAAATGGTTGTGCGTGTTGGAAATGAAATTCCTGAGGACGATGTTTAGTGTGAGGCAAGTTGATTGCGTAAGGAATAAAAGTGTGAACAAGACATGTGGTAGCAAGCCTAGTCTGAATGGGGCCGATCAGGGTGTGTTGGGATGATCTTAGAGCTTGGGACGTGATAAGCTAAGAAACACCGACTAAGAGGATCAAAGAGGAAAGCATGGGGAAGGAGTAGACTGAGAAATAGATGGAAGGATGAAATGAAGAAGGCTTTGGGGCATCGGGGCTGAAAATTCGGGACGGGGTAGAATCCTGCACTAAGCAGAATCATCTAGATTGATGAGGTAGACGAGGGGTAACACGCTACATATATGCCGAACCAGCAGACACAAGTAGCTGTCAAAGCAAAACACGGCGTAGGCTGTGGGGTTAGGCTGTGGATGGTAGACTCTGGTTTCGATACATTATGAGGGAGGATTTTTCTTATACTGGACTGAGTTATTCAATTGGGAAAGCAGTTGAAGCATACTTACTTAAGAGAATATGATGCATAATTACGAACCTAATAAGAGAGGAGTATGTAGTTCTAACCTTTAGAATGTTATTACCAAAATAATGCAAAGGAGAATGATCACTTGGTATTCGACAAATATATGCAGAAGATAATATCACAGAGGAAATCTCTTCATAAGGCACAGAGAACCATGGAGATTATGATTATCAGATATATGGACGTAGGAATGGTGATATGCAGAGGGAAAACTAATGCTATATTTAACGGGAGACCTTACTGATTTGATGTTAAAGGATGATGGCCATCAAACAGCATGAATACAGAGATTTCGGCATTTGGCTTTAAAATCTGATAAAGGAAGGATAACGAATGAGGAGGTAGAGTACCTTAAAGAGGAGTTAGCGAAAGTGGACAAGGTGGTAACATGTTTGACCCAAATCTATTGGCACCTCCCCTAGAGTCCTGAAGGAGCCATT